>NC_039251.1:18629195-18871757 GCF_003368295.1 Carassius auratus | reverse complement strand
CCTAGAATTGCAATAATTACAGGATTAGAGATGCACCTTTAAATTATTGTTATGTAAGTATGCTTAGTTTCATTAGTAATATACAATGGCAGGAGACAAATACAATTTTATATATAAATAAAAATGTATACAGTATACAAATGTATACAAATTTTATTTCCTGCAATTAAATACTTTTTAACTTTATATTTAATTCAGCTTTCCATTATAAATAAAATATATAAATTGAAATGATCAGCATATACTGAAAGTCTCAACATGTAACTTCATCGAACATCTATAAATGTTTCTAAAGCTTTACAAATATTATTTTTTTTATTCTTACCATCAACTTCTCTGTCTCCTTTTTGTCTTCCACCCATAAGTTTTGTTATGAGGATTTGGTGTACATTTTTTAAATCATGAAAATCAGAAACAGCAAAGGCATAATCTTTCTTCGAAGAAATGGCTTCCATTTCAATAGGATCAGTCAGCCTTGACCCAATGGCAAAAATGGCTACTCCCATATTCTTTAGTGCATTAGCTGGTCCACGAGGAGAATCTCTTGATCTGCCACCAGTCACAAGCACAAGATTTTGGCTAACACTGCCTTTTTGCTGACTTCGAACACTAGGGGTAAAAATACTGTCTCTAACAAACTGCAAAGCCTGGCCAATATATTGTGGCCTTCCCCCTTTTGGTTTGAGGTTGCGCACAGCATCTGCCACCTCAGAAGTGGATGTGTATCTACTGAGATTAAAGCTTATTGCTGCAGTATTACTGAACTGCACAACAGCAATTTGATCTTTTTCTTTACCAACATCAAATTTCTCTGCCAAACTGGCCACAAAATCTCGTATAGCTGTGAATCTATCACTAGCATCATCTGATCCATCAATAAGAAACACAATATTTCTTCCTGCATCCAGAGCCTGGCCTACAATAAATAAACAAGGAATATTTCCATAAAGGAAAGGCAACAGTATTTAAACAATTCTATAGAAACACAGAAGATTCAGTGGCTTTTTTATCTGCTTCTGCAAGTCTCTTCTTCATGTAACAAAAAAGTATGTTCAACAAAGACATAATTTATCAAATTTCTTACCCCCAGGAGTTGGAAACTGCTCAGGAATTTCATCACCACTTGCCAAAACAGAGGCAACTCTTTGGACAATGCTGTTGATGGAGGTGAAGTCAGGGACAGAGAAAGAATATGCTGGTGTTGTAGACATTGTCTGTAACTCAAGTGTATCAGAATTACTTGTGCCAATTGTAATGACTTTTATGTTGTTTTCTCTTAAACCTTGTGAAATGGTTCTGACATCATCACCAGATCTACCACCACTAAATAAGTACAGAAACTGAGGTACACCCTCGTGACGTCTGCTCCCAGAAGATTGTGTAAAAATATTTTCTTTAATAAACAGTAGAGCAGCTCCAGTATTCAGTGGCCTTCCACTTTTGTGCCTCATAGATCGTATGGAATTAAGTACCTCTTTTTTGGTTGAGTATGAGCTGAGATAAAAATTAGCTGTGGGGATCCCGACTGTGATTGAACCAACTTGCCACCCTATCAAGATCTTCCGCTCACATTTTAAGACTCTCCAACTATCCTCTGGATCAAAATTGCGAATTCCATCAAAAACCAATTTTTAGAATCATCAGATCCATCAATAAGAAATGCAACATCCCTTTTGACAAATTCTGTAAAAAAGAAATGAAATGAATAATGTAACTATAACAAAGTACTTTAAACGAGTGACATTCTAACAGCACTAGATCATGTGTGAGACTTAACTAAAAGCATTGTTTATGGCTATCAAGTAGCTATAACACATAGAACAACTGCTGCCAGTGCTGGTGTGCACACATTCATAATGAAATTAATAATTTCTCTTACCAAGAGAACTTGAGGTTCATTGTTGGTAGGGCCTTTGGGAAAGATAGGCTTGTTCATTAATTCGAAATATTCTTGAACATCAAGAATTGCTCTCAAAATCAGAAATGAAAAAGTAGTTCGGGCTGATGGGATATTGTTTGTAACTCAAGCGTATCTGCATTTTGTGGTACCAATACTAAATGAAATGACACCAGTGGTCTTTCAAAGCTTTGACTGGACCACGTATGTCATCGTTGGACCTTCCAGAGTCAAAAGAATTAGAACCTGTGCACACCCTTCCCAAAAGTCTACTTCCGCAGCCGCAGTAAACAGGTTGTCCTTAACATATTGTAGGGCTGCCCCAGTGGTGGCGCTGAGTTCCTCCTTTATGAATTAAACGTTCACATTATTTATAAACATCACCTGATGAGGAATATTTATTTAAAAGGAAATCAAAGGCTGCATCATCACTGTACTGGACCACTGAGATACGATCTTTATTTGGTGCCCACATTCAGTTTCTGAAACCAGGGTCTGAATAAATTCTGCATTCCTGAGAAACTTTCCTTTGTTTCATCAGTGCCATCGATTAAAAACACAACATCTCTCTTTCCAGCATCTGTTGCAATGAGCATAAATATATACAGTTATGTCACTAGCTCATAACTCCTTAAATCAACCACATTCCAAAAAAAAGAAAATTTTTCCTTACCTGTTGGAGTTTGTGGAAGCCTCCTGGGCTGACGAGGAACTCTTTTTACATATGATACAAGTTTTTGTTCAATAGTTTGAAAGGTCATCAAACTGAGGAACAGTAAGGGTATGACCAGGAGTATAGGAAATTGCCTGGAGTTGAATAACATCTGCGTTTTGATTGCCAATACTGAATGTTACAATTTGATCCTTTTTCAGAGCAGCAGCTGGAGCTCTAACATCATCATGAGACCTTCCTCCAGTCACAAGCACAAGCACCTGAGGAGCCCCCTCTAGAATTCTGCTCCCAGAAGAGGCAATTAATATGTTCTTTTGGTATAATCAAGGGCTCTTCCTGTGTTGAGGGGACTTCCTCCCTGGTGTTTCAGACTCTCAATTGAATTGAGAATGTCTTGATTTGTGGCATGTGTGTTGAGGTAAAAATGCACCTGTGGCTCTCTGCTGTATTGAACTACAGACACTCTGTCTTTGCTTGGCCCAATATTGAGTTTGTCCACCACTCTTTGAACAAACTGACACATTTGTTTAAATGTATCCCTGGTGTCATCAGACCCATCCAGAATAAAGACAATGTCTCTTTGAGCTGCATCCAATTCAACTGGGATGAAAATTAAATTGTCTTTAGTAAAACAGACACTTATAAAAGTGTGAGACAAAACATTATTAACACAATTAATACATAAAGCACATTATTTCATGTAGTTTTTTCATAGTAGTAACAATCAATTCAAATCTGTATGAACAATTTACAGACACATTTACAATACATTTACATTTTGCAATGTTTGTGTTTTTTTAAGAATATGCTGACAATATCGGAAGCAAAGAAAAATGAAAAATGTATGATGGAATATCACTAGTGTATTTTCAAGCTCAATTGAATAAGTAAGATCAATTAAGCAACCAGAATAGAAAGGGGGAAAAACAAGGAGTTGAAATACCAGCAATGATTGAGAAATCATTGGCTCAAACAAGAGCTTTAACCTGAAGGGGAATCTCCACAAGTAGTAAGACTCTTCCATGGTAAGAGAACCAGTGGGAAACCATGGAAGTTCTCTAATGGACAAGGCAAAAGATGAACAGAACAGGTAAATATTTAGTGGTCAAGGCCATTAATTGCCATTCTTTAACATACGTTAAGAAAGATGAATCAATAAATGGCCTCATAGATAAAGCAAGCTGTTTAGTGAAGAAAGCATATTTTCGTGAAGTTTCATGTCCAAACTCTCAAATGCCCAAAGTCAAAAGAAAAGGATTGAATTTGAGGAAAATGTCAAGTGTTGTTATTCTTACCAATGATAGTAGGGGGTTCTATTCCCATTTTGGATTTGATAAAAGAGAGGATATCAGGCTGTATATTTAAAAGTTCAGCAAAGGCTGGAAGATTAAAATGAAATCTAGGTGAAAATGCTATGCTTTGGAGCTCTGCCTCTACAGCATTCTTTATTCCAATGGCAAAGGACAGAACTCCAATATTTTTAAGATCTTCAGCTGGACCTGCCACATCGTCAATGGACCCTCTAGCAGTCATAACAATCAACAGCTGAGGTACTCCTAGCTGATGTCTACTTCCAGAAGCAGCAGTGAAAACATTGTCCCTGACATATTGTAGTGCTGCCCCAGTATTTAGATTTCTTCCACCTTTCGCTCTTAAGCCATTAATGGCATAAATTACAGCTTTCTTACTACTGTAAGTATTAAGTAGGAAATGAGTCAAAGCATCTTCGCTGTACTGTATTACAGCAACTCGAACAATGTCCTGGTCAATGTCAAGGTCCTCTGCCATTCTCCGAATGAACTCACGGATGGCAAGAAGTCCATTTTTGGCGTCATCCGAGCCATCAAGGAGAAAAACTATATCCCGTTTGTTAATTCCTGTGTCAGGCAAGTTACCAAGAAAAGAAAAAGAAAAGGATATTGGAATACATCTGACTCATTCAGTGTAAAAATTGAATAGCAAAAGCTTAAAAGTGTACAAGAGTGTTTCAAAATGCATGGTAAATCAAAGAATATCAGTGACATCGAACCCTCAAAATTTATTTTGTGGGTCAGGATGTGAATAGCGTTGAATAAGAAAAGGTCTTGCAAGTGAAATATAGTCCAAAAACACATGAAACGAACATCTTTATGTGCAAAAGATGTCAACTAAAGAGATGGAAGATATAAGAAAATATTTAAGAAGAAAGATGTAAGAAAAAGGAATTTTCAGTTCTACCCTAGAATTAAGCTCTATTCAGAAGGGACTAGTTTTGCAGGGGGTTGTTACAGAAATGTTTCACAGATGTACTTGTGTTCTTCTCACACAACCTCTGTAATAATTCCAGTGCAAATTACTGTTTTTCAGCAAACACAAAAATTGTCTAAGAAAATGAATCCCGTCCGAATGCGAATGTCTGTGATTGGCGAGCGATATTTTGTTTTCCACAACTCGTTTTTCAAGAGTGTTTTGGCCAAAGTGAATTACCGTAGATGCTTTTACCACAAGCATGTTTGATATATTTGCCTCTTGGCAAAGAAATAAAAAAATAACAATAATAAAAATCAAGAGCCAGATCACATAAACTGTTAATACTGGCTATTGTAATATCAGCCTCAGGTAAGATTACTCACTTTCATTTCTGCACTCAATTACACAATGTTCTAATTACAAATATACCTTTCTGAAAATGAACATGGGTTTACTAAAAAAAATAAAATAAAAAATAGATAAACTACAGTAAGAACACATTAACATGGTTTTGCTGTACTAGTAGCCATAAAGCTTTACCATGGTATTTGTAGTAAAACTGTGATTATACTAATTGTAATCAATTCGAATGATTGCATGATCTCTGTGACACCCAGATTTACCAAACAGACTCTCCCACCCCTGGAACCAACATGGAGATGTCATGTCCCATCCGAATTGGGACATGACAGTTGGTCATGTGATAAAAATCGAAACTCAGATGTAGTTTAGAAAACTATTCCCATCCGAATAGGGCTTTAGAATATCAACCTAAATATGGCAATTTATATTACATTTAAGGCATATAGCAGATACTTTTACCCATAACTTTTGTTTTTGGAATTTCTCCTAATTATTTTTTGGAAATGCTTTAGTGTAGAAACTTTTTGTGGTGGTATTAAAGGAAAGGCCATTAAATCAGTCAATATAATGTGTTAATTGCAACTGAAATTAATCTTTCAGGGCCATGGCAGCACCTATTATCACCATAAAGTCATCCACTGCCAGATAAAGAATTGAAGACATGGTGCCTCACTGGAGGCCTGCACCAGTGTTAGCTGCTTGTCCACCTTTGTGTTTCAGGACTATTGTTGCATTTAGAACCTACACCTTTGTTGTGTAAGTTTTAAGATAGAAATCAACCAATGGATTGTCACTTTACTGAGCCACAGAAATTCTGTATTTGCTCTCCTCCACATTAAGTTTCTCAACAAGCCTATAAACAAAATAAAACACTGCACCAATTCCACTTTTCATAGTGTCAGAATGATCCAAGAGGAACACAATATCTTCGGCATCAGCAAAAATAGTACACAAACAAGAAACACAGAATAGCAGGGTACCCAAAAATAAACCACTAATGCACTAATGCTTTTGCAAGCATACAGAAGACCGCAGAAACAAAAAAAGGAAAATTGTCTTACCTTTCTCTAGAAAATCCTTCAGTTCTGGATTTGGAAGGTTTACATAGTTCTTGAGCCTTTCATGAACAGTGTGGAGCTGGCTGAATTCCTTTACATTGAAAGCAAATGATGGATTGTGAGAGATGGCCTCAATCTGTTTAGGATCTGCATTTTTCACTCCAACACCAAAAGGAACAACTCCCTCAGTCTTTAGGGCAACTGCAGGTTCTTTGACACTGTCTCTTGATCTCCCCCCAGTCAAAACTATCAGAAATTGAGGAACATTTTCACCGGCTCGACCACCATTTGCTGGTGACAAGATAGTGTTTTTCATGAAAGTCAAGGCAACTCCAGTATTTAAACTTCTTCCACCTGCTAGACTGAGTCCACTTACAGCTCTCAGCACCTCATCTTTGGATTGATAAGTGTTCAGGTAGAAGTTAGGACTGGGTCTCTCACTATGCTGGACCACAGAAACTCGTACTTTGTTAAAGCCTATATCCAGAGGCTCAATAACTTTGGAAATGAAGTCACGGATATAGGGAAAATCACTTCTCACATCATCAGAGCCATCAATTAAGAATGCAACATCCCTTTCTCCTCCAGAGGGACTTGGTGGTTCAAGATCTGTGAAAGATTTTAAAAAATAAATACAATCAAATGCTTAAATATATACAGTACAACATAAAAGTTAGACTGTACATTTCTGAAGACAAACGAAAATAAATCCAGGTTTAAAAAAAAAAAAAAAAAGTGGTGCAAAAAATATTTTATATTGACTAATTTGACATGTACATTATAGTGATACTCATCACCACAAAACAATTGTTTTTTAGTCACTGGTGCCCACTGGTAGAAAGTATTTATTCACTGGCATGTTTGTTACCTTTCATTAACCAATTTGTAAATAAAAGTCTGATAACTGAGGTGCTGCATCATTTCAGTTATGCAGTATGTTTAATGCACAATTATATACATCTTAATATATTAACTGAATAAAATATTATTCAACAAAACTTGTGGGTTTCTCAGATATCTAAGCCACTGATATAAATAGAAGTTTCCTCTCTGGTCACACTATATACAATATATATATATATGGTGATATATTTTATATACTTTTTTTAATATAAAGGTGCTTTAGCTCACCTGGTTCTGTAGTTTCCCCTTCAACAGTGACAAGTGGTGTCATAATTTCACCAACAACACTTGACAAGTCAACAAAATTTCTTCTGTAGTATGCCAAATTTTCAACAAAAGCGACAGTTTTCAGGAAACGTTCCTCCACTTGGCCAGCTCCAACAGCAAATGTCAAAACACCTCCTAAAGCTACTTTGTCTGCAATCCTCTTGACCTCATCTTCAGATGGTCCTCCTGTTATTAAAACCAGTACCTGCTGGATCCTCTCTCTCTTACGAGACCCAACGGAGGGCTGAAAGTGGTTTTCTAGGGCATACTGTAGGGCTGCACCAGTGTTTAATGCACGTCCTCCCATCAAACTCAGCCGAGCGATGGCAGAGAGCACATCCTGTTTGGTGTTGTAAGTGTTCAGATAAAACTCTGTTTTCTGCGTTTCAGCAAACTGCATTAGTCCAATACGCACTCGCTCAGGTCGAACGTCTAGCCTTTTCACCACTTCGGTAATGAAATTCAGCACAGGTTGCAGGTTATTTCCAATATAGTTAGATCCATCCACCAAGAAGACAATGTCTCGGACAACTCTTTGGGTGTGGACTGTAGTAACATCCACTGTGCCTGGAAGATTTTATATAACCACAATTTTAGATATCTTAGTACCATTTAAATGAAGTTCAAGAACCTCAATTTGTGCTACAAGACAGTATCAATGGGTAAATTTGCATAAGAAAAGATACATGGTTTTGTAAAGTATTTTATTTATCTAGAGGAGTGCAGGGCACAAACTAATGCAGGGTTAGATGTAACACAGTTTAAATATTTTCACACATGCTAGCATAACCAAATTCACGATATTCTGTCATATTAACACTATATAGAGAAAAAATGTGCCAAAATTCAAACAGGTTTTAAAGATATCACTGAATATTTATTTTACCATAGCAAAGGTACATTTCTGGCTGAAGTAAATTTGTCATTTCACATTAATTTAAAATGAGACAGCTCTGGTATTATTACGATCTCCAGTCTTTTACATATCAGATTTAATTCCTCTTTAATGATTCAGATACTAGCAAATTCTAATTGCTCAGATAATATTCTAAATATTATTAGAACTATGCTATTCTATTAAAGTATTGCGATGTAATTTACACTGTTTACTTTTATGAATTTTAATGAGAAACAACAAGAAACAGGTAAATAAAGACTGACAGTCAATTAATGTTCAAGAAATGATTATTTCAATAAATAATTTTGGCTTGATAATGTGTCTCCTGTTCTGTTTCAGCTGTGTGTGGAGGGAGGGGAGGGTTGTGTTCATCTCTGTGTTTTTCTGAATGACTGAATGTGTTTCTTCTTCTAATTGCCCACAATGTTTTGAATTATAATGCATAGCTGTGTCTTCTGATCAGGGCTGTCCCAAGCATGGTTGCCATGTATTCATTGTCAAACTCCAAAATTAGAATATTTTTAATTCTTAAAAATGTCATTATTCTATTTGAAAAAGTTAATCATTTTATTTTATTAACAAAATAGTTTAGTTTGTCTTGTATACTGTAATATTTTTTCATTAGATCAGATAACATTTTAAGCTGTCATGTGGTCATGTTACAATGTGTCCCTCAAATGTTACAATGCACCCACCTACAAGTCACGTTGTCACATTACACTTCCATTTTTGAGGGCAAATAAAGAAAGACATATACACTGTAATTATGAAACAAAGTGACATATTTGTGCAAGAAAGGTGTGAAATTAATATGAAAAAAGATTATTTTCTAAACCACTGAATGTCAGAAAGGTTAGGTTGGACCCTGTGGTCACCTATATTTACCTTATTAATTTAAATATTTATCTATATAACTAATACTTATGAACAGTTCAATCTGTTATATATATACTAATTGAATTAGTATGTTTGTAGAATTCTAAAAATTACCTTCAGTTGGATCCTCTGTTACAACAATACCAGACAATGTAGAGAGAGGGGAGATAATTACTTTGGGGTTGCGCACCATTGCCCTAAAGTCCTTCAGCATGAAAACCACACTCTCATCAAAAGCTATTTGCCCGAGCTCGTCCTTATCGGCAGCCTTGGAGCCTGCAGCCAAAGTCAGAACACCCATGTTACGAAGGGCATCAGCTGGTTGTTGGACACTGTCTTTGGATTTTTTACTGGTTAGGAGCAACACAAGCTGTGGCACTTGATCTTTAATGCGGCTCCCACTCTCAGCTGTGAGCATGTTGGTCCTCACAAAATCCAAGGCAGCACCAATGTTGACTTCATTCGAAGGTCTGGGTTTTATTTTTGCAAGGGCAGAAGTTAGTGATTCCTTTGTACTGAAAGAGTTGAGGTTGATTTCCATTCTTGGGGTTGTGGAAAACATGGCCACTCCGACCTGCACCTGATCAGAACCAATCGGCATGGTGTCAATAAACCTTTTGATGAATTCTCTCACTGCATTGATAAGGATGGAACCCATGCTACTGTCAATGAGGAAAACAATATCTCTCTTCCCAACAGCCAAAGCTAAAAGGGGAGAGGGAAAGAAGAATTCTGCTTAGTCCTTCAGCAAATTCTAACCAAAATCAAGTAAACTAAATTAGCTCTCATCATTATTTAAAATTAATAATTAAGGTTTAGCTTGAAGGTTGCTTTACAAATACAGTGTTTGAACTTTCAACATTCTTTTACTTGAGATAAAGATGGCATAAATAAATAATAAATGCAGTGAAAATTAATTAGCATTAAGTGATCATTCATTTCAAAATTGACATTTGTTGTGACCAAAATGTAATAATATCCTGAATAAACATACAAACACTTACAAAAATTTTGATATCTCTCTCCACTTGAAAGCTGTGTTACACTTGATTTTGTCTAAATATTGTCTTTTAGAGAGAACAATCAATGATGATAGCAGTGAACTACAAAACTTTTTTGTATGGTTCATTGGCAAACAGCAAATGTTTTTTACAGCATTGGTTTTAATCCAGGTCCTAGGGACCCACCACTCTGCATGGTTTGTATGTTTCTTATCTGCTCCAACCTGATGAGATGATGAATTGAATCAAGTGTCTTAAATAAGGGAGACACTCAATGTGCAGAACAGTGGGTCCCAAAGACTACTAGCTTAAAATATGTTGTATAAGAGTTGCCTCTAGAATACCAGAAAAATAAATACTGAAAATATTTGGTTGAAAAATTTGGTTGAATTTCCCATTCTTCAGTTTCACTGTGGAATCCCCCACATATGATAATTACATACCTTCTGGGAACTCATTTTCAACCACAATGGAACGCTGGGCAACCCCATTAATGTATTGCAGTATCTGGTCACCCTCGCTTGCCACTGTTCTGACATCAGGAGCAGACAGAACAAAGCTTTTATCTGTAGCAATAGCTTCCAGCTGGGCAGTAGCAGAATCACCCACAGCAATGCCAAAGGTGTACACACTGGCCTGCTTTAGGGCCCTCCCGCCCTCACTGACATCATCAGTGGACTCCCTGGCACTGATGACCACCAGAACCTGGGGTACCCCTTCCTCAGCCCTGCCTCCTGCATCTTGGCCCAATAGACTGTCTGCCACCTCCTCCAAAGCGGCCCCAAGATTTGCCTCATAACCGCCAGGGTACTCAAGCCCCCGGATAGCACTGAGGACACTTTCTTTGTTGTCAAAGCTATTGAGATAGAACTTAATGTCAGGGTCGGCACCATAAAGCATAAGGGCTACACGGATTGCATCCCTGCCCACGGCAAGCCCCTCAATCACTCGGACAGCCAAATCACTGATGAGGGGGAAGTTGGCAGCTCCAACGCTCTCTGATCCGTCAATTAAGAGTACAAGGTCTGCTGGCTCAGGGGCTTTGAAGTGAAGTGGAGAGAGGACAGAGAGACAAACAAAATATAATGCAAAATGTGTGGGTTAAAAAAAGGAAAGAGGGAGAGTGAAAGGGGAGGGGTGCAAGCATAAAACATAATCATGGATAATTACAATCCATCATAAAAACACAACACAAACACATTATACTGCATGTCTGCTGAACAAAGTAAGATGCTCTGTAACTTTCTCATTTTTATGCTCTAAATAGTGTAGAATTAAGTTTACAGTGTATTTAGAGTAACTGTGTGTACATTACAAAGATTCTGTACTGTTCATGTGTTTGGGCAAGGCAATTGAATCTTTTCATCTTCTTGTGTTCAGTCAGACCATGCAGACTCATGTTACAGTATTCAGTGATAACAGCACCAGTCATGACTCTTCTGTCTCATCTTTGGACCTTCATAAAAAAATTTAGCTGTCAAATTTTTTTTCACATATTTGATTGTTAATGACCCCATGAAATCGCTCCACTATCACAGTTTTATTTCTTGTGATAACAGTACTAAAACCAAATTTATGACCAGGATATATTGAAAGGTTTGTTTAAATAGTCAGTAAGCTTTATGTCACAAACATGAGCCATGATAATCGACTGCAAGGTGATATTAAGGGAGGGACAATAATGTTCTAGACATGTCTGTAATATAGGATGAGCCATCAATCATTTTAGCTTTATTTTCCAAAAGACATGATTTAGTAAATATAAAATGCATACAATGATCTGCTAAAAGTGGAATTTGTCATCATTTTGGAGCACACTATACTACTGATGGCTAAAGGCAAGCCTACAAAGACAGAAAAAGGCACAAACCTTTCACCTTCAGTTTATGGGGACTTTAATGTTTAAATTTAGTGAAATATACCCTTTGTTTAGTAAACAATTCAAAGATGAGAACATTTGGATTCATCACTGTCTTAATTGTGGAAAAACACTTTTTTTTTACTTAAATGGTTACACAGTGGAGACAGTCAACACACAAACACATAAGAATCAGACATTAAGCTCTCAAGACATAAGCTGTGCTGGGTGGTTAGCCATCATCAGCTACTGATGATCTCTAAGACATAAATCAGTGAAATGACATCTAAAGAATTTAGGCTCCAATATGGAAGTGAATCTAACCTTCATTAATCATTTTTTTATGAATTTAGTAAAGGAATGGATGGATAAATAAGTGAATGGATAATGGCAGAGAGACAGAAAGACAGTTGATAGTTTTGAAATTCTGTTACATCTAAAATTCATTACTTCACGTCTATTTCCACTAATGCACTAAAAACAGCAGCATGCAGAAAAAGTGACTGTTATAAAACTAGTCATGTTAACAGTAGGGGAATTGTTAATTGGGTTATTTCTAGTTAAATTTTTCATGAATTACCCATAGGGCAACTGGCTGTGGTCGTTCCCGATGCTGACAGTAGCTCTTAAAACCTTTCAGAATTGGTGGTGTAAACTTAAAAGTTTTCCATTGAATTGAATTGCTATTGTTCATTAGGAGTTCTGAACAAACTACAGCATACTGCTCTGAATGGCTTGTAGTTATTGAAATCATTTATTTCTCTTCACTGTTTTGAATATGAGATTTCAAAGTTTTAACACAAGTGACCAGCGCTGATGGGGGTTTTCTGAAAATGCTCCTGTTGTTACTTGCTTTTGCTTTCTCCTATTGTTACTTGCTGTTGCACAAGTAGATATAATTAAACTTAACTTTACTTACATTAAACTCTCTTCCCAGTCAAGGGAAAATAGCACAGTAAGATGAATATAGTGTGACATTTAAATCTCAAAGAAGAGTAAAGAGACAAAAAAAAAAAAAAAAGATGGACTAAACTTACCATCCTGGGCTTCAAGTTTTTGGAACAGGCCAAAAACCATGACACCCCAGAGTGCATACAGTAACAACCGGCTCTTCCCCATTGTCCACAAAAGCTGGACAGCTGGAAAAAGACAACAAAACTGCTTTTAAGTTCTTGGGAAAATGTACAGCATACTAGAGTACAGGTATATGGGTACTCTCGCACAACACCCCTTTATTTCAGATAGAACTTACTCAATTTCAATGGCACTAACACACATGATTTTTTTATCCACAGTTCTGAGATAACTTTGCACAGTCTGATAATGTTTTGCTTTCAAATTATAGGTGTCAAATGATCAATATGCTAAATATAGTCCCTTACTGGGTTGTTTGTGTTCTCATCTTAACTCATAAAATATAACATAAACATCCTCTGAAATACCTCTGGTCTGCTTACGTGTATTTTTAGGAGGAGAGGAAAAGTTTTGGAAGCACAGTGAGATTTATGTGACCTGTTTCCACCCTATGAGCCAAATCCACACAGCTGTCAGATTTCAGGATTTTAAAAGGTTTTCTACCCACATCAACTGTCCTCACTTGCCAGTAAAAACCACTAAGAAACCACACTTAGAAAAAAAGCATCAGAGTACTGGACACAAACAAAAATGCCATAACATGCAGACAGACAATTACCTCAACACAGAATGTCCCCTCCCTTTTGAGCTCAGAATCACACTGAAAGGTTCTATTGTAAAGTGGAAGCCTACAGGAAAATAACATGTTTCCATCACATCAGTCTCAGAGTTGCTGGACGCACTGAGTCACAGGTTTTGGTAGTTGGTTGCCATGTGACCACAAATGCAAATCTGATTTAAAATTGTATTTATATATATATATATATATATATATATATATATATATATATATATATATATATATATATATATATAAATACTTTTTTTAAAGGTTTTTAAAGTAATTAATATGTATATATATAGATTTTTTTTTTTTTGCTCTTACAGTTAAAACAAATTTAAAAAAATATTCTTTTTTATTTATATATTTAAATTTTAACAAAGTAAAGTGAACAAAGCCATGTCCTCAGTGAGGAACAGCCTTATTTGTCCTGAGGAAAAATCATGCCTTATTCCAAATCAAACATTCCTGACATATTCATCATACAAATAAATATGCCTTTAAATAGTTTAAATTACTTTATTTTAAAAGCAACCTGCCATTTGAACATTTTTGTACTACTCTCTATATTTAACATGAAGTGTTGTTAACATTGATATTTTCAAGATATTCAACAAGAAACATTTAGTTTAGTTTAGTTTTTTTTTTTTTTTTTTTTTTTTTTTTTTTTTTTAGATTTGATTGGATCATGATAAGAAGTAGTGCTGTGAGAATGGAGCCAGTTTGTTGGAGAGTTGAAAACCAAAAGGAATTTGTAACCATCATCCAATATAGATGCCACCTAGTGGTGTGTCTGAGAAATAAAAACTGAAAGCAAAAATGTAAAACTTGGGCATGTGAATAGAAAATTACTGATATGCACATACTGCATATAGTAATCAAGGAACAAATATAATAATAATTAAAACCAGGTCAAAACATAAAAATAAAAAAAATATAAAAAATATTTCCCCTCACATTCAAATAATGGAAATCTCTTTTAGATTATATTAATAATTAAATTATTTTCAGTATGGTTTTGCTGCTTCATTCAGTAAAGTTGTAGAGAATAGACAACTTATTCAATATTTTTTTTTAAGCACAAGCAACCATAATGTTGTTGAAAACATATATTTGTACCAAAACCAAGCTCAGTCAAAAAAACCTTAACCGCCAAAAGAGTATTACTGGTGTCTCATTGCCCTCTAGTGGATTGAGTTGGAATAACTACTTCTTCCAGACAGTCTTTCTCAACCCATGCCCAACAGAGGAAATCTAACGCCCACACTCGTTACTTTAGATAGTCACTGCATGGGGCAGTATAATCAAACTTTCATGCCTTATCTTCCCCTAAAGGGTGCATATCAGCACCCTATAGTTCTACGTATGTTTGTGGTGACAATTACATGAGTCTGCATATATATATATATATATATATATATATATATATATGCAAGTACTGCAATAGATTTAGGTTTTCTGGTGTTTTCAAGGTTCCACATCTGGTTCTGCTTCACTTAAGTTTAATGCCTCAGCTCTAACTCTCCCAGCATTCTCTGTCTATCTGGCAAAGACAGTGGAAAAAAGTGTTTCACATCACCCTGTCTTTGCAGTGCTGTGCAGAAGGTGCGACTTGAATAATCTCTATAATAGTTGAAAAGTAACACTCTGCGTCTGTTTAAATAAGTTTATAATCAATATTATCCGCATCCTTGTGTGTTAGAAAACAAAATCAGCATAACAAACAAAACAGACAGTAAAGATGGTCATTGTGCAATATATCCTTCTAGAAAAATGTGTATTTTACACTTTTACATAACATAATCATTAAGGTAAATGTGATCATATCACAAACACATGATACTGTAACAGTGCGCTCCAAAACTTTCCTACAAAATTTTTCACTCTTAACACACCCTTAGAGCCCCTCCTCGTGTACTTTACTTATCAGAGCACTCTGCTCTGCCTCTTCTGCAATGCCTCTTCCTGTGGTGCAGGAAAAATCCCCTTTCTCGCAAAACTCCGGAATTTAGTGTACCCATAGAATTCTTAACATTAAAACTATAATTAAGAAGTAAAACCACCTACACATTGTATGCATTGGAAAAGTCATGCAGACAAATTTAACTTTACAGGGCAAAAAGGGTGCATACACAGCATATTTTAGTAAAAATGGATGTTGGCATAGTTTTAGAATGCATGCATACAAATACACTAAAACCTACACCATCTTGTACAGTCTCACTTATGAACTTAAATGCTCCTTTTATAAAGACATATTTGCATGATTCATATATAACAAAGCAACTTACCTCTGGAATACAGAATTCAGAGTTCTGTATTCCACAGACGTTCTATGGAATTTCAAATTACTGCAAAAAGACAACTCTTATGTCATTATCTTCCTGGTATATCCTTTCTGTGAACTGTTCTGGATGGGACAGGCAGAAATGATGCTGATTAGCTCGTTTGCTGGAGCTCAATTGTGAGACTCTCGTCCGTTGAGCTGACTGTGTGCTCTCCAGAGGAGCAGTGCCACTCACTCCAGCCTGTGACAGAACACACAACTCAGAGAATCCTGGAGAAAAGCCATCCAATTTTATCCACCCCTCCTACTTTCCTCTGCACAGAGAAGAAGGAAAAAGCACAAAGAGTGCAAAAAAGTGAGCGAGAGAGAGAGTCATAAATGAGAAACAGACCCAAGGCTGTATTTGGTATGGCTGTTCCTTATTGAGAAGGTGATGTAAGAAACCAGACCAAAGATTTTTTTCTTATCTCTCCTTACACTCCTCTAACTCAACTTGTATCCTTGGCTACCAACTGAAGGAATAATCCCAAACACAATATATGTACTTTTTTGCAAGACTCTTTAGCATATAAAAAGTGTGGAGTATAAATGTAGAAGTATTTGAAAAAAAAAAATAGATTTTTGGATTGGACTTAGATGACTGTGACAAACAAGGGTCTGGATGGAAACATTTGTTTCTAATTCTGAAGAGATGAATCAAGCATTATAAAGATCATATTTTTTGCACTTTTTACACAGTTTATGAAAAAACACAGACATGTAAATCAGTTACATCTGCTTCAATGGCAAAACAATCAGAAAACACATTCAGATAATGTTTAAATGTTACATGTGTAACTATGGGAAAACAAGTTATTGGGCATTTCACACAATGAAATCATTTTCTAATTGTCACAGAACAAGCTGACCTAAGACGGGTGGATCAAAGTGAGGTGTCCTGAGAGGTCAGATTTTAAGCTGAAAAGTAATCTTATAATATGCATTTAATTCAGACCAGATAACACCTGTTTCTGTTGCTGCATCTCACTGTTGAATTAACTAGCAGAGCTCACTTTGCTCTGAAATATGGAAGAATCCTAGCGAACAAACAACTGATGCCCATGATTCAATGCAGCGATTACTTCACAAATAAGAGATGTGTTGACAAATTCTGCTCAACTGTGTGCAATTATAATAGATCAATGTCAAGTTAAAGAGACCACACATTTAAATTATGGAGAAGTGATGCAGCCTAACGATTGTGGGACAGAACAAAAGTTTCCCCATTTGAATCAACTATGTTCCCACTGTGTAGAATTTAAAGAAGTATCTTGAGAAAAATACAGTCTGTTGCCTTATAGGGCCTTTTAATGTTTTCATCTGTCCTCTGTTCACCAGGACCAGCTGTTATACTGAGCTATTAATGCTTGAGAAAAAGAACCAAAATCCTGTTTTTCAATTTTTGAATAAAAGGCCTACATGACTGTTTCGACATGTTGTCCTTAGTCCAGAAAACAAAGAGAGGCATTTACAAAATAGATAAATAAACAATTAAGTTTGAAATCCACTGAAGCTCATAAACTAATTAAGAAAGGTACTAGGTATGACCACACTCTTTTAATAAAACAATTATGATTATAAGGCAGTCTGTAATAATAATCTGATTAAAAAAAATAAAGACATTGCTTTAAAACCTTCATTGTAAACCCGTGTCTCAGAGGCTTTTGTGCTTTTGTGCATGTAGACTCAGTCAATTGAAAAGAAAGGCATTTTTTCTTCTTCTTTTTTAAACAGCAAAATGGCACTAAAAGTTCAATCATAATGGTTTGGGTTTTTTTGTGTGATTGTGTGTGTGTGTCTGGTTTTGGTGCACTGGACTGATCTAAATGTTGAAAATATTACTTGACTTACATGCTTGTATTGTATCAATTTTAATGGTTGGTTCAAACCACAATTTATCTTTTCATAGAAAAGTTTGGTTTGTTGTCCAAGGGTTTCCATGGGTAACTGGATGGATTTTGTGGAGTTCTGTGGATTTCCCAAAACTGTACCTGATCAGAGTTTCCTCTGCTTAGTCATGGAGTCCCAAACCAGCCTGCTAACAGTAAAACTAAAAGAAACTTTGAGTGATGTATGGTGTAATTTTATGGGCCGTTTCACCATTTTTAAAAAAAAATATACAGCAGAGTGAGGCACAGGAGAATAAGAAATCTCTTGCATGAGTACATACAGCGACTCAATATGTCTGTGCATGCGTTCTGAGTTTGATCCAGCATGTCTGTGCACATACTTTTGGTAAAGTTTTTCCCACATCAAATGCAGATAGTCAAATGCCTTTCTTTTACTTCCAAGATTGTTAGTTCTTCTCTGCTCCTTTAAATGTTAAAATATGTCCAAATCTTTAATCAGCAATAAGTATGCTTTGATACAATATATATATTGCATGATGATTTTTGAGGATGCAATAAAGATACATGCACAATTGCATTGACAGTGTACATTATTTTGTAGCAAATGCCAATATAATAATATTATAAAATATATTTACTCTATAGGGAAAATCGAAAAATAATAATTGTAGCATTCTGCTGCTGCACTGACAAAGAGCCAAGTGGAATTAAGTTTTTGGTTCTTACTTAATATGGTCAGCTAGAGCCAGTGAAGATAAGTAAACAGTTGCAATCATTGCCAAACATCTGTAAACACCTAGCTTAATTACCAAAGAAGTGTTGGCTTGCCCCAATAGATTCACTGAGTTCATCCAGCTAAGAACTACTTCTACTTTCAGTGTGCTCTGAAATCAACCTTTTTTCTTTGTCACAAAGTTACACATTCAGCAAGTCCCTTACGAAAAAGTTTATTCAGGTGTGCTATTAGTATCCTTCTTTTAAAATTAAAATAGGAAAGTATGCTTTTAGTTTACATTTAATGTACATCTCAGAATTGGGCTTTGTGTACTCATATATATATATATATACACTTAAAATTACATTTAAGTATACTTACAAAAATTCGAAATATATTTGAGCTATACTCCTAGAATCCATATTTTCATTATTACATGGTAGAGGATGCCAGTACACATCTTCTGTGAAGTGAAGAAGAGAAAAGAAACACCAAATACTAGCACATGCAACAAGATCATCTGACATGACTGCATCAAACCTGTAACGTTATGGAAGAAAAATGACTGATGAAGAGGTAATAATTACAGTTAAGCTTTGGGGTGTTGATCAACTCCATCTATTTTTTGTTTATCATTCTTAATCCAATTCAGTCTTTGTCAGGAGAAACGGGCTGGATTCATTTGCGGGTTACACTGAGCTTTATTGAACGCAGATAAGACAAGGCAGATGAGTATCGTTCCGTAGTTTAGCTCGTTCGACAGCCGAGACCCAGAGAAATGAGAGCTGGAATCTTCTAGGAGTACTGCATTCATGAGAACAAGAGGCAGAGCAAAACAGCAAAAGACACTGGGGCCTCAAGACAAGACATGGCGAGTACACAGACCAGCTCGAGGTATTGGTAAGAGTTACAACCGTCTGACAACAAACAGAGAAACACAGGTAATTATAAAGGGAAAAAAATAGAAGAGCATTGAGAACAGGTGGCGAACAATTAAGGTTATCAACGGAGAAACAAGGAGGGCGAAGAAAACTCAAATCAAACAGGTAGACGCAGTGAGCTGTCAAACCATCCAAACACACATTCACAACCCCAAAAGGCAGGTGGTTAGCCCCAAACCCTGACAGTCTTTTTTCAGCTTTTTGTTCAAAATGTTATTTCTTTATTTTTTTATGAAACACAGTAAAGTTAATGCATGGCACTAGAATAAATGTTTTTGTTTACAAGCAGATAATCTGTTCTTTCTTTGGATGCTTTGTATGTTCAGATATTCACAAAACAAATATCTAAATCCCCTTTTCTTTAACATGAGCTTTAGTTTTCTGTAGTTTTACACAAGGCCCACAGACTATCAATAAAAATGTTTCCCAGATTGCAGATTAGTTCCAAAAACAGGCTGAGCCAGAGCAACACAAACCACAAACTCAGTTAGGGAGTTTAGTCTTAAAGGAACTACTAGATTCTAATGCAGCTAAAATGGACACAAAACCATTTTATGCATATAGCAGCACGTATGCTCAACCAAAACATCTAAATGATTTTCAGCCAAGACGGAGGTTCAAAAAGGCACCAGCTGTCCTAATAGGATGACCTTATAGGACTGTAAGCAGAGTCAGGACAGAATGTTCATGTAGATCGCAGCTTATCATCTGATTATGCTGATTTCCAAACTCGCTTTCTCTTTCATTTCTGTGGGAAGACTCTAAATCAGACGAAATGGACTTTCAGAGATGGTTGGCAGCTGTGCACAGCATGTGCAAAACACATTTCTAAAGTCCCCCTTTCACCATAATCGTTTCCCTTTTCTCTCTCTGGCCACTTTCAGGGGTATATCTGTTTTGAATTTAACTTCAGCATTTTAAGATTCTTCCCGTGGTGTTGCAGCCTACAGACAAAAAAAGCTGGCACCAAACAAATCTGCTCATCCAAAGCTTTAGGGGATAAAAAAGTGCATATGCTGAGTCAGGATTACACGTTAGTGATGAGTGCAAAAGTTGTGGTCATATGTTGTGTCCAGATTTGCTCGGGCTAGCCAAAGTTGTGACCATTGGTATTTTTCTGCAAATCTGTTACAGATCACTAACATCACGAGTACTATGAAAATAAAAATGTGTGCTATGATCACAAGTTCTGTTGCACCATTCAATTTTAATTGAATGGTGCATGATAACGTACATGATAACCTGCAGTTATATCATGATTTACCCATTTGCTGTTAGTATCTTAGAATAGGTTTCTCCAACAAGCAATATTAGCAAGAATCACTTTTTTGCCATCTATTTAACAACCAATCTGGAATAAAAAAGACCCAATGTTTAAGTCTTTGGCCCTCAGAATGGTTTAACTGCTCACAAATCCTCCGTTCCAGCTGCCAGCAGCAGCCACAGTTTAACCCTCCCTTGTTGCTTCATTGACTCACCGATTTATCTGAACAATGAACTCGATTGAGATCTCACTGGGTGTCCCGTACAGACAGTTGCTGTTTTAAAATTCTGAACCTAGTAACCATGACTACAATGCCGCAATGACTAATGCCTCATAATGCATACAGTATTCATGGCTGGGAATGTAGTCAAACTGGGTGTGATGGAACTTTTAGAATATACTGTTTAACATGAGTAATCAACGTGCGCCTTTGAAAAAGACAGTGTGCTTGAAAACCATTCTCAATTTTTCCATGATCTTCACTGAGGCTGGAAATGAGAATTTCCATGATTAAAATGAATCATGCCTAATGTTTGTTTGGGCAGCTTCACATTCGTTAGGCTCAACATTACCCTCAACTCATGTCCAGCACAAATGGAAAAGTTTTTGTGTAAACTATAAGAGTAAAGAGGAAAGAGTGGAGAAGTACAGGAAACAAACATTGGAGGAGTACTGTACTCCTAATGGTTAAGCACACAGCCATGTTGGTGACTAACACACAAAAATGTTAGCACAGTTCTTCATTAACCCCTTAACTGTCACTCACATTTTTGAACATTTACTTTTTTTTATATATATATAATTCATGAATGAAAATATTTTGTAACATGATATTGATGTACCATTTACATGGTAATGCAATGTCTGATTTTAAAATGGGTTTTAAAGGATGAATTTTGAGATTTTAAGTTTTCAGTCGATATATAACTTCTGATGATTTCTAAAATGTGATAGAGAAAAAGGCAACAAAGAAGTCTTTTTTTAACAAAGGTCAAAACTCCAGTTATAATTTAGAATTTTGAGGTTGCACTCTTGTCATAAATTAATCGATTAGTTTTCCTGCATAATTTTTAGCAAGCAACATTGGTAAAATATATATTTGGGAGTCTTAGACAATTTCCAACGATATATAGTTTGTCAAGTTTAGATTAGATTTAATTGTAATATAGTGAAGTAAAGGTAGGAGTCCCACAGAGTGGACGGGTGACAGTTAACAGGTTAAGGCACCTTAGATGATGAGCAATAGTAATAATTCAGGTTCTATTGAACCAGATGAGCAAGCAAGATATATTGAAAACATTACAGTGTGAGGAACATCAATAATATAGCTCTATAGATATAAACTGCCTGGCCAAATAAAATAAATAAAATAAAATAAAATAAAAATAAATAAAATATTTCTCTATATGGATTCAAACAACAAATAGCCTTTGTAAGATTTTAAAAATGAATCATTTTTCCAGTAATTACTAGGTTTCTTGCAGTGTGTAGTTTGGAAAACATACCCATGTCCATTTCCCAGGATAACAGTGCCAAGATTCACCAGGCTCAATCTGTGAGAGATTGGCCACCACAGAGTACTGACCTCAACCCCATAGAAAGCCTTTGGGATGTGCTGGAGAACTGCCTGTCCAAGTAAAAAAATAAAAATAAAATAAAATAAAGTTTCTAACTTTAATATTTCATTGGACTGTCTTAAGCTTCGATTATATTGTGCATTTGTTGTGGCAATGTTTGACAATGTCATGCAATATCCCAACACTTATTTCCATCAAGTCTTGTTAATTAATCAATTGTGATGACAATGGGAGAGTCAAACCACTCCATGAAGTTGTCTCCAACACTTCCTAAAGACTTACAATATGGATAAGCTCAGGACTCTGTAGTGGTCAACTCATACAAGAAAAAAATATATATGAACTGCATCAGTTAATGTTAAAAGTATTGTTCTATATATTGTTATATTGCAATATTATATAACATGGCAGAAATATACTCAATACAAAACTGATCCAATATTTTTTTTTTTTTTCTAGTATCAGTGTCCAATTAGTGACTATATGTATTTTATTATTTTTTTTTATTACATGGTATTACTTTTTGTATTCGTCATAATTAGAATAAGATGCTTTTTGAAGACAAAGGTAAGTATTAGTGTATGATTATCTTGGATTTCATAGTCTAATCCACAAAATACATCAGCAAAAATGCCCTGAAAAAAATAATAATAATAATTACACCATCTCATATGGTTCAGTAAGGAATGTTGCCATTTCCTTGTGTTTTGTCTAAAACCCATTTCTTGTCGGTAGCAAGCAAACCAAAAACAAAAATTTCCGGCTTGAACATTCTAGAGCAGAATTAATTCAAGTGATGAAAGATTGTTTCTTAAAGAAAGTAAGGACAATGTTACCAAGGATTTGTTTTTTGTTAAATTATTAAAATGATCATTGAGGCCTTGGAATTTACAGTAGATAGTTGCATAGATCAAATAGATTGATAGCTGAATGCTATTAAAATATTCAATATAACCAAAACAATCATGTAAGGGATTTACATACAGTGGTTTGAATAAGTCACAGATCTTGTGTAAAAATAAATAAAAAATAAATAAATAAATAAATAAAATCCCAAAGGGCGCACAACTCCAGAAATTATAGGTTGAAAAAAAGAATTAGATGCAGCCTTAGTACCTTAAGACAATACAACCCATTGTACAGACTATAAATGTACCCCTCAAAAACTCATTGTACTTTGTATAAAAACTGAAAAATGCCATCTACCACAAATAAGGGCCACTGCAGCATATTTCAGAACCCATTAGAGATGTTATTTCTGTTCTTGACGGCAGAGGAGGCTGTTCTTGTCAACTCTCTCTTCCACCTATACTTCTGCTGACAGTTCATTTTATTTTTAATTTGGGCTCCTCAGCACAGCATGTTTTGTAGTTGGGTTTTCGTACAATTTTTATTTTTTAATTTTTTTGCATTTACTATACCAAATACAAAGAAATAGTATGATTTAACAGTACTTTCACCATAAATATCAGATTACGTAACCTTTAGATCAACAGTCAAACTCAATCTTGGCCAAATAAAAGTCTGCAGAGGAACAAACCAAGCTTCAGGAAGTAAGATATTTTAGAAACTCATGGGGAGAAGATATGAATAAATGGCCCTGCATTAAGAACATGCAAATGGTTTAAACATTTTACATTAATTGCCAAAGAATCTATCTTGAACAAACTTAATCAGAGTCTCCAGCCTAGAATGTTTTTTATTTAATTATTTTTTTCCAGGAGGTAATAAAGACATGTTGTAGGTTCATTTCCTTTATTGGTCATGCAAAAACAATAACTCTTCAAACTTAAAAAAAAAAAAAAAATGTTAGTGGAGAAAGCTTTTGTGATGCATACATAAAACTTAAAGTATGCTATTCAAACCAACACCCAATCTTGAAAACTGTGACGATTACGCTGAATTAAGCTGTAAGATTGTTCAGCTTTTGCTGCAGTTAATTTACAAGATTAAATCAGATGTTGTTTCAAACAGAACTCTGAGGTGGGGTTTAAATATTTCAGTGGCCCTTCCCAACCCCACAGTTAATTGGACACAGCAGTTGCTTGAAAGTGGTCAGCTGAAATCCCACTGGACTACCACAGGCTTCTGAATCAAGTCCAGGTAAACATTTTTACTACATAATTGTTATTAGGCTACATAATGTCAAAACCTAAGAAGAGGGCCTGTGTCTACTTTTTAGATGTGAAATTATTAAAAGTTTTGTCATTTGTATCATGTTGATGATTTTGCAACATTCCTCTAAATCCTTCTGCTGTTATGTATGAATGCAGTAACATGCCTTATTGCTTAACAATCAACTAGTTTTCCGTTATATAAAGACCTCAAGGGCCAGCAATAGAATATGAGCTTACACACATACTGTATGTTGAGTGGAATGGAAGATATGAACCAATTCCAATAAATAAACAAATATTAAATTTAGTTTTTGCAGTGTTACAAAATTCATTTACAGCACCTCTGAATTCATTTTGAATATAATTTCCCTAAAAGTCTCTGAAGTAATTTCACTCTGTTCAAATGTAGAGTAAGAAATATTATTCTGCAATGGTTTTGATAATAATATACTTTTTTTAAAACCACATTTTGTGTGTTTGAAACTGTGCTTTATAGGCTTTGCAAAATGTCAAAAACCCCAACCCCTTCCTTTAGCAAAATGGCAAATCAGGTGTAAAGACGTCTTGTTGCTTTAATCCCATTAAATATATTGGGAAGACAAAGAACCTTTGAACAGTATTCTGTAACTTGTTAAAGAACTACTGATTAGTTGCCTTTTGCAGTTGCAAAGGAAATGGTAAATCTTTGAATAAACATCATATGACTGTGTCTTTTTAATTCAGCATTAAGAGGGGACGATAGACACATTTTCAGATAATGATGTCATAAGATTTGACCAAAGGAACTTAAATAAGCAGCAGCTCATCAACAGCTCGTCACACTGCTCTCTACATGACTATTCCAGTGTTTAAAAAGCAAATTAAATTACTGATTCTTACTGGCTGATGTGTGTACACCATTAACCAAAATGATGTTGTTTTCTTTTTGGAGAAAACATCCTTTTATCTTCAAAAGGCAATGGCTGACACTTTCTGAACACCCACAATTTGCATAGTTACTACTATTAGTATTAAGGGCAAAGCAGCAAAGACTCTACATAATTGGTAACAAAGTGGCACTGTGATTTGTTTCACAGGCTTCCTCATTCTACCGGATGAGATTTAAAATGATGCCCAGCAACAGTTATGGGAAGAGTTTGGATCTCTCCAGGTTGACAGATGACGAAGCCAAGCATGTCTGGCAGGTGATCCAGAGAGATTTCCACCTGCGAAAGAAAGAAGAGAACAGACTAGGGTGAGACACTCTAAATCACATTTACATGGCATTAACTGTCAGAACATGTTCCTTAACTGCAAACTAAAAAAAATTCATCTTATCAAAAAAGACTGATCACTGATATTTTTTAATGGTTCGGTCTAATTATTATAGGCCTCATCTGAACTATTGTTTACTCAGACTGTCGATCTTAAGTGGCTGCAGTGGTTTGCTGGTTTGTGCTTAAATCTGGGATTTATCATTTGACAAGAATCTGTGGAATGTCTGTCATTAATTTATCCTGCTCAAAAATATGGATCTCAGGAACAGTTCCATTGCACTAAGCCTAATGTGAACCCATCTGATATAAGTCTGAAATAATTTTCAGCGGATTACTTTTTATGAAGGTAATTTCTTGTTTCAAATCACCTTCAAATCTCCAAAACAATGTCTATATCTGAACTGTTTATCTTAAAATGAGCAGAGAAAAAAATATTCAATAAAATTTCACAAATAGACAAACTTTCACTGAAATTAAAGTTAATTGGCCATTTTTTTATTTATTAATCTCTTTGAAGGAATGGCTAAATGACTCAGCAAGCCAAGAAAAGTTCTTGTGAATGCAGTAAATTGTGCTTATATAATTATATCTTGTGTGCCTCTTGTCTGGACCATAACCATCCGCTTTATTTGATCCATTAAGATATAAGGTCATGCTTACAGACATGTGGTCCTACTTGTTCATGACACCTGTATGTCCTAGCACTGTGAAGTACTAGCTTTGCATGCAACGCTGAAGAAAGGTACACGTTAAAATCAATTTCTGTAAGAAAGGCTGATTAATTTCTTTGCTGTCTTTCATATGTTGGATGAGTTTAGTTTAAGTTGTTTGTTGCCTACTTTAAGTGTTTTAAGATTTTTAGAAACAACCGAAAGTTAGCTAACAAATACAAAACTGAGAATTGATACACGTTGGTATCTGTGTGTCAACATATGAACCCTAAGTTAAAGTCCCTTACATACATCTTTTGCTTTTCACCAGCTATTCTTAGACCCTTTATCAACAGGCCGAGCTCATGTATGTCTAAATTCCAGTCATTTTAAAGGAGGTAATAGGATTTGTCTTAGAATATTGAATAACATCACATGACTGACATTTTTCTCTCAATTCTCTCACAGTTGGAAGGAGGCTAGCTCAAAATAGTCTTCTGGAGACTTTGTTGTAATGCGGTGAGGTTTCGTGATGATGATAAAAACAAAGATGTTCTTGGGAATATGATGTTGTAATGTGATGTTACATTCACTTATGCATTACAGACAGATCTTGAAACATTTAAACATGAACATTTAAAAGGGAGAAAAAAACACAAGTGCTTATGCAAGCAGGTGGTCTGCAAGTAAACCAAACTGTATAAATCAATTCAAACTTTAATAATTATGAATTATAAATATGGTGTAGTCTACTGTTCTTGATACATGTTCAAACACTATGGCTTAGATAGATTAAATTCACATTCTCAAAACTAAGCACATTGTTATTGTATATGGGTGAAATATGGGAGAAGATATTGTTTAAAGATAAAAAAAAAATACACATTTTAACATGTTAAATTTGTAAGAGCTTTTCCCTAATCCTCTCTAAAATTCATATATCCTTTATGAATTGATTATGCTGTACTGCGAGATATTTGAGTCACACTTGGACTTATGCTGGAGTGCTTTCAACCTTTGCCAAATAAAATTTGAAAGAGCCACAGGCACACAACCATTCAACATGTGGAGGAAAGCTCTTAGCAGTTTTTTTTTTTTTTTTTTTTTTTTGAGAAGAGAAGAGAAGATTTAGCAGAAATTACTTGTATATCCTGTTTTAAATGCTATACATCTGTGACACAGAGGGGTCATTGTGCTAGAAGGCCATCACTTGAGGCCATAAAGCTTCAGAAATTGGCACATTTAGAAAGGAGGTTTTTGGAGAAAAGGAAGACCATGGAACAGAATATGGAGTCATTTCCTCTCTCTGTTATGCTGACATGTGCTGATGATCCAAAGCAATATGGGTCCAGTTGTTTAAAAAAGAAATCTGATCAGATTTCAGCCATCAGACTGGATCAATAATTGCATATGAGTTGTGATAAAAATATTTCACTAACACTTTCAAATTATGTGGATGAAGGTAGCCTGTGCTTTAGTCTTACTTTATGTGTTGTTCTAACTTTGTAATAAGACTAAAGCACAGGCTATCCAAAAGTATAGAAAGGATTTCAAGAGAAATAACAAAACAAAAAAAAAGATTTATAATATAATACCCCACACAGCTGTAAATATCAAACAAAAATAATAAATGTAATTGTCATTTATCATTGTATATTAAAATGTCAAAAGTAGATTTAAACATCTGCATCCCATCTTGAACGTTTTTTGTTTTTTTCGTTATTTCTTATACTGTGTTAAAGCCTATGAAATGTATATATTGGCTATATTTATTTATTTGTTTGTTTGTTTGTTTATTTATTTGTTTTTGTTAAACATTTGTGGCATTTATTGAATATTTTAGACAACCGTTCTGAACATTTAAAAAGAAAATAAGTTAAATTAATAGACAGTCATAGGTAGTTACTTTGCCTATGTTGTCCTGACTGATTTAGCCCACCAATTCACAGACTGAGCGAATGATTTAGATCAGTCAATCAGTCGTTCCAAGTAAATCCCATTTCCTAAATCTCACCCCGTACCGTTCTGGTGTCCTCAGGTAGCATGCACCTGTGTCATATGATGCCATCAATCAGTGCCGCTATTAAATTCGTTTTCGCATTGACCAGGGCTACGACATTAAACTTTTAATTTGAGTAGATTAGAAGTGCTACAATAAACGAAACCAAAAACCTGTTTCAGAGGGAAACCGTTATTTATAAACTGGCAATAACTGTTTTTATTTTGTTCCAAAAATTTCTCATAAAACGGCTTTCCACAGTTGTGAAATATCCTCCGCCCAGCGCTGACGGTGGCACTCTCCACCTCGATAAAGCCATTTATCCATATTCTAATGTTGTCAATGTCAAACGATATTTCATGTTTAACAGGTTACTACTGGAACAAGAGCCCACAAGTTTTGTTTTACAGATAACAAATAAAAATAATCAGCATGCACAACATTTTTAATTGGCCTAATCATTTTTATTCATGCAGGGAACTCAAGACCAAAATAAGGAAAGAGGACACCAAAAGAGAGCTGCTGGAATATCAGCCTAAACTCAGCGATTCTCTCTGCATTCGCTGTCTGCAGCCCTTCAAATTCCTTGTCAACAGCAAGCGCCAATGTCTAGATTGCAAGCTATTTGTCTGCAAGTCCTGCAGCCATTTTAACAAGAAGGACCACGGTTGGGTTTGTGATCCATGCCACATGGCCAGGTGAGCATCTGACCGACACATGAGTGGGATTTACAGTAGATCTACATGACACATGTCAAAGGAACAGCAAATTAAATAAAACACAAACAGAACACATTTCTGTGTAAGTAATACAGAAAATGCTACTTGTTGTAAACTGTCAAATTCAATTCAATTGGGACAATGTATGTAAAAATGGTTTCTAAACAATTTTACTCATGTTTCTTAAATAAGACCCAAGTTTGAGACTATTTTACTTAGGCTATTATTCCAGTGCTTTGCACTGATGATTCATCTTCACCAGTTCTGCATGCATTTAACTAAACCACAACCCTAAGCAAATGTCATTTCCTGCAAATAAACAGGTTGGAGGGGGAAAAAATCCTACATTTCTCATGAGATCGGTTTGGATTGACTAAATAATAATATTGTTCATCTTGTTTTTGTCTTTGATCCTGTAGAATCCTTAAGATTGGCACTCTAGAATGGTTCCACGAGAATGTCCGCTCACGCTTCAAGCGTTTTGGGAGTGCAAAGGTCATGAATTCACTTTTCAAGAGGCTGAACAGTGACCGTGCCAGCTCTCAAACTGACCTCAGAGGTAGACTTCAAAAGCCTGTTTAACTGACCAAGAGTCCTTCATCTCAAGTAGTCCACAGATGGAATGTTTTTAATTGGAGCATAATACACACTATACCCCCTAAAAAATTAGGACTGAGACTTGAATCCTTGCCAATCTAACCTAAAAAATGAACCATGAGCAATTTTGATCATATTTGGACATACATTTTAAGTCTAAGGAACACGAATGTGCAAAAATGTAATAAATACACATTTGTTATGGTTAAACTAAGTAAAATAAAAAATATATATATGAAACTGTCAGTTTTGCTTTTGATACCAATACATAAAGGATTAGGAAAATTAAAGACTGTCCTCTGATTGTAAAAAGTTACCAGTTTGCAAACTGCAGTCTGTTTGTTCATTTCAAGCAGGAATGTTTATCCGCTTAAAGTCAGATAGTTATTAAGAAATGAGATTTGATTCTTACTGTGTCATCATTTCATATAAAACCCTTTTTGAGGCAATTTCTGACAGATGAATTACAGCAGGAACACTGAAGGCAGAGCTTAGAAGGGAGAGGCCCTCATAACTTTGAAGGATTTAGTGAGGGATCCAGAGGGCGTGAGGGAGAGAGAGAACTGGCTGGGCTGAAGCATCCATGTGATTTATTCCTTTACACAGTCACATGGCTTATTTCTCTCTGTGCCTGGACCTGAGTGTGTCGCATTTATTCAGTTGTCAAACCCTGTCTGTCCTAAATACAGAGGTCATTGAAGGAAAATTGTTGTTTGGGTCAAATGAGATTAATAATGTTCTGAAAAAAAAAAATTACAAGAAGATGTTTTAGTAATGTGCACAATATTTGTCACAATATGTATAAATGCCAACAAACATCAACATATTGTTGGAATTGAAACTATTTTTTTTTGAGGCAGTGTTATCTTTAGTTGAAGCCACTATTTAACCAATGTTCAACAGTGGTTGCCTCCTGCAACCAATCACAGCTTATTTTCTGTCTCTTGTCTTCTTATGTTTAACTTTTCATCTCTCGCTGTTCCTCCCTAACCCCCCATTTCCATAGAGCCTCGAGATGATGACACGCACAGCATGCCTGAAGTTCACAGTAAGTGAAAAGTCTTGTTCCTTTGTGATAAAGACATTTGGAACGCTGATGTCATGCAAGAATCTAAAGTAATCAGTCTTTCATCTGTCCAAACAATACCGCAGCTATCTGCTCTCACATTTCCTTTGATTTAATAAAGCAAGGAACATGAAGAACAAAATGTCTGTGGAAGAAAAACATCTAAAATAGCCAAAGAACTGAACATGGAAGCATTGCCTAAAACATAGCTTTATAAAAAGTATAATATTTCATTAAATGTGGCATTTTCTTTACCAAAAAGAAAAATGTTACATTTTAAAATATACATTTACAATACAATTTATAACATTTATAATGTTTTTAATTTCAAATAATAGCTGTAAACAATACAGTTAAGTAACTTCATGATTATTCAGTAGCTAACACTGCTTTACTATAACTAAAAGAATTAATTAAAGATTGTCATGGGGCAAAAGAAGTTATGAAATTATCATTTACAACCCATTCCAAATACTGTTTTCAGGATTTAATTAATCATTATCAATATTGTAGCTAAATCTCATCTATGTTAGTTAGCTAGAAAATAATAAACAACACATTTCAATGGTTCTTTAGATTTGGACGCTGCTTATCTATCTGGCAGCACTTGGAACTCTGAGAGAGAAAAACATTTAGTAGGAAGAATAATAATGACAGGTCCAAGAAAACAAGTTTAAAACCTCCACTAAATCAAACACATAATGTTGAATTGATATTAGTTCACATGTGTTCGACAAGTCAGATTTACTAATCATAATAGCGTCTCTTGTTTGAGATCAAAGATTCATGTTTGTAACTCTTGTCCTCCTCACAGCTGCTTCTCTGTATAGCCAGGAAGATGAGCAGTCTGAGCGGGTCGACAGACGCCACTTCGGCCTGGTAATGTCCCTTAAAACGTCAGAAACTGATGTTATCATGGTAAAGAGAAAACTAGAGGTTGGACCAGAGTGCATCAGTTTGTTAGCGGTTCTTTCATTTAAATGGTTGTATGAGATCGCCCTCTGGTGCTCACATTTTATGTTAGTTTTTACAAATAAAAATTTGTTCAGACTGGATTGTCTCATTCTTATTAATATGATTTTGATTCCTCACCTTGCCACCTGGAGGTAGTTTTGAAGACCACAGAGTAGACAAGAAAGAGTATAGATAACAGGACTGGGAATGAACTGAACCTGCATGAGCACTTTTACTAACCACTTTGCTTTAAATTTTAAGTGTTTGTTTCCCTCCTGTATTATTTTCTTTTTCTTAAAAATATATTTTACTTTACATCCATTTGTTATTATGAGAAAGTGACTATGATATTTTACAGCTACCTTTATTTCAAGATAGATAGATAGATAGATAGATAGATAGATAGATAGATAGATAGATAGATAGATAGATAGATAGATAGATAGATAGATAGATAGATAGATAGATAGATATTGGATTGCATGGTTACTTTTTTGATATTTGGGTTCCAGAGAATTAAAAATGAACATTTTCTTTCTCCTTTAAGATGAGAAAAGGCAGACGGCTACTCCCTGTTGATCCTCTTGATTTTAATCTAGGCGTTGAGAACTCTGCTTATTCTCGACTTCCCGTACTTCTGGTTCGTATGTTTCTGTTCTTACACATCTGATGTGAGAAATCAGCTAATTTCATATGGCAAACACTTAAATACTGAAGTGTGCAAAGAAACATTGCCCAAAAAAGTTCCTTCAATGGAATCACCAGCTGCTTTGAATTTTAAATTGGAAGGACAAATGCGTTAGATCGGCAATAAAGAATACACCGTTTGCAATGGTGTGAAAAATTGGGGATTTATCTACCCAGTGTGCTAAACAAATGATGCAAAGTGCTCCCTCTGAGATTTGTTGACTGCTAACAGTGATAAGACTGTGTGTTGAAATCTTGATTGTTTTCTCACTGAAGCAAATAATCAAAATATTTGTCACGCATGCCACTGCTGTCACATCAGGGTTTGTTTGTTACAGGGATTGTTACTGAATTGGTATCCTAAACAATAATTTGCTTTAATAAAAATATTCTGAAAGTTTTGTTTAAGCACATGATTTCAGGTATAAGTCCATGCAATATGTGACATTTATTTATTCCTTCCTTCCTTCATTCCTTCCTTTTTAAAGCATTCAGGTAGCCAAGAGAAAGTAACCCAGAGTAAGGACTCAGTAAGTGAAGACGACTGGTCCACAACCTTTAAGCAGATCCTGGAGAATGGAACTCATGGTAGAGGTGATGAGATGAAGGGCATGTTGCAAATCAGCCAGAGAAGTCTGGACAGACCCTCCCGTTTTGGTAAGATGTGCTGACTGCTTCAATTTCCCTTACAGATTTCTGAGGATTTATATTTTTCCAAGACTCTGTAGAGTTGAATGTGTTTCCCCTTCAGGCCATCCCATCTGTTTTCCTTCTGTCAGCAAGATTTGGGCTGCCTTGTGCTATGAATATAAACCAAACACACTATAAACACAATCACGGTTAGAAACACTACAAAATAATGACAGCAATCAAACTGAATTCCCGGCTTGGCAAAATCCATACTAGGCTATTTGGATAGACTCAGAAATTCCTGTTTAATTTCGGTATTTGCCTCATTAAATAACAGTCAGTGTTTTGTTTGCACTCTGTAGATGACTGCACACCGCATCTAGAACCGAGGATGACAACATCTCGTTCCCTCTCCAAGATGAGCATCTCTTCAGCTGGCAGCTCTAACTATCACTTCCACCGAGAGCCTTCTTACAGCCTGGAAGACTCGGAGGATGACGGTGAATCTGAGATGCACATCATATATAGTCCTGCCCCACACAGGGAGAATTCACCAGATGACGTTCCTCCACAGGTACGGTCAAGAAGTCATGACAAAATCTGTGGAAATTATGACTTGTAAAACTGATAAAACTGCACGTCATTGGATCCTTTAAAACATTCATGCAGCAAATACATCTTGTATCTCTCTGACACTAGATTATCGAGCTCGACATGCGCATGTCAGCAATCGAGACTCTTCTGAGCCGTTTGGAGCAGAAACTCATATTGCCAGTTATTGGGGGATCGGCAGAACAAGTGTTTGAAGTAAATCTGCACAACCAACAGGTTATTATTTTAGGTTTATAAATGAAATGCTATTCCAATAATATGCTACTGTACAAAAGTTTGGGGTCTGTACGCTTTTGTCGTTGTTGTTGTTGAAAGAAATGTCTTATGCTCACCAAGACTGCATTTATTTGATCAAAAAAAGTTGTGAAATATTATTCAGTCTCATAATCCTTCAGAAATCATTATAATACACCAATTTGGTGCTCAAGAAACATTTTTTATTATCATTGTTGAAAAAAAAATTGTGCTGCCTTATCTCTTGCAGCATTCACTAGAAATATTCAACATTTTAGGATTCAATAGAAAAGTAAAAAGAAAAGCATTTCTGAAGAATGTTTGTACAAGAATGTAAAAGTCTTTACTGTTTGATCAATGTAATGCATCGTTGCTGAAGTAAAGTTTCGTCAAAGAACAACAAAAACATCTTAGTGACCACAAACTTTTGAATGGTAGTACTTCATTAGCCTACTACTCAGAAAAAAATATATAATAAACATTAAATATAAATATATATATGTATATATATATATATATATATATATATATATATATATATATATATATATATATATATATATATATATATATATATAAAAAGATTGGTTTCACCCTCAAAAAGAGAAACATGTCATCAACATTTCTGGATAAGTCCATAAAATTTACATTTCTGAAACACTTCTATTACCATAATAGGACATATCTCATGAAGACCCCCTTGAATTTAAATCCTCAAGTAGTTCTTCTACTCTCCCTTTAGGTGGAGCTGAAAGAGGAGGATCTGTCTCCAGCTGATTTAGAGGAGCTCCAGCTCAGGAAAAAGCTTGATGAACTTACTGAAAAAATAAGTGACAAAGGCTCGTCTGATGAGGAAGATGCAATGAAACATTCAGAAGACTCTCCAAAGAAAGGGACAGTTTATCATGCTCCGGCTAAGAGAGTAGCTTCAGCAGGACCTGGGAATGTCAGACACGAATGGCCTTTTGAGGTTGAGTGGGTAAGAGTATGGAAAAAGTCTGAATCTAGCACTAAAAGTACCGTTAAACATAAAGTGTGCATATTTATTCATATTTCTTACAAATAGTTTAACAGTCATTTGGTTTGAACACACTCTTCTGATCTTTCTTATTGTACTTCAGAAAGGAAAGCCAGGCATACCTAAATCCTTAAAAAGGCAGAAGAGGGTAAGGTCCTTTGAGTTTAGCAGCACAACCAGCTGTGAGCTGTCCCAGCTGGAGGGTAAAGTAGCAATGGCAGTGGCCAGCGTCCAGAGCACTCAAAGTGGAGTAAGCCACTCAGCCTAAACATTAACATTTACTCCACATTCCTTCTTGCAACAAAGTCGCAAATCTCCATATCTTACCTTAACTGTTTGTTAACCATTGCTCTTTTGTTCATGTAAAGGTTACAGACATTCAGAAAAGAATCGCTGCTTTGAGTGCTGCAGGGATGACGGTGGAGACGTCCCGCAGACGGGTAAGTAGCAGCCCAGCTGCTCAGTCACATATTCCTGTTTGGTTTTCCGAAAACCTGCTGTACAGGAGCATGTACTGAAACAATGTACTTTTGACACATTTTGAGCTAAATTCCTCAGCGTTTAATACTATATATTTTTGGCAAGTTCAGAAAGAGGCTAAATATAGTTTTCTGTTCTTCCCTTTTTCATTCAGACTCCTCAGCCATCAAGGACATTGCATGAATTTCCAATTAGTAAGTAAAAAACTGTATACTACATATTCAATAACATGATCTTTCATTTACATTTGACTCAATAATTTTTGTGTTGTATAAAAGCAATGAGCTAAGTTTGTTTTCCTGTGTTGCCACACAATTTTGTATAAATGTCTTTGCAATTATATAACAAAATATCAAACCAAATTTATGTATTTTAAACATTAATTTTAAGCCAAACATTTCACAAACTGTAGTTTTTCTGGTATCTGATTATAAAATAATAGACATATATTGATCGGAACTAAGACAAATAAAGATTGTTCCCAGATACCCATCCCAATATTTGTAAACCACAATCAGACATTTAAACCAAGTTTTATTTCACAGTTCACAGTGATTTTAATGCATTAATCTGATAGCAATCAGATCCCTTGCTCAGCTTCTGGAACAAATCGACTACCCACATCCTTTGGTCATGAAAGGGCCTGTGGAAAATGAAATTGAACTGAATTGCTTAACAGGTTACCTTTTTAGAAAGTCACCAAAAGCATTTTACTACTAATAATGTTCTTTATGCTTTTTTCTGAAGGAGGCAGCAATGAAGCAAGATCTCTGCGAAAGCTGGTCATGTGAAGCAATTTCAGCAAGCTAGCATACTTTCACATATTTTAGTAGGCCTTGATGGTGTACAAACTCACAGAACATTGACAGATTCACATAAGAATATTTCATATGTTAATAAATTCAGCTGCAAGGGTTTGGGGGATTCCCAGTTGAATAATATAGAATTAATATTTGCTTTAATCTTCCATTAGATGAGTGTCAGATTATTCTAGAAAATGAGAGGCTTGTCTTGTAGCATTGCGGTTTCTTTTATGCACACAATAGGAATTGCTTGTCTACATTACACTTATTAACTGTTGTTGTTTTGATAACTCCAAATTTATATTAAGATATAGTCAATATTTAATTTCTTAATTCAGATTTCTATGTAGTTTCTTGGGTATATTTGATGAAACATTGTATCTGATATATTTTTCATATATATCGTGGGGGTTTTCTTCTAAATAAATATCTTAAACTACACAATTGTCTTCAGTGTCAGTGATGCTATTAATGAATCAGTCAGCATGACACACTGACAGAGCTCAGTTTAGACATATGCTGGGTTATCCTGTTCTCCATATCCAAATTATCACATCATTTGCATATTTAGTGTAAGGATGTTTCAGAGTACATGCATGCTGTGCAGTCTTCACCCTCCCCCAGATGGGGTATAAATTGGTGGATCAGTCCATCAGTGGATCCAAACGAGAATATCCTCAACCTCTGAGAACGACTCAAGATGCTCAGAAGTTGTCTTATACTCACAGCTATGGCAAGACTGTAAGATTACAAATCCTCTGAAAAACTTCTACCTTGAAGACACATTTATGCTTCCTCTGCACTCAAGGATCAATTTAACTGACAGCTGAGGATCACAGACTGAGATACCAAGAGGTGAACAGCTTACAAGATCCTGTAAGTTTCAATATATTGTAATTGACTTTTACTGAAATATTTATTTCCAGTTAATCTAACATAAAAAAAAAAATGTAAAATTATTTTTAATTAGTAAAGCTTTTACGTTTATCTAAATTTGAACATATAAATTAAGTGGCAAGTTTTTTTGGTTTTTTTATGAATATGCTTCCATTTGCCATTCATTCATTCATTCTTTCTTACAGGTGACATTTCTCTAGTGACGGACACAAAGCCATGGCTGTAAACCTGTGTGCTTTGCTCTGTATCCTTATGCTTTTAGCATGTTTTACGCAGCCAAAACCTCATGATGATCTACCATTACGCTCAATGGATATAAGAGGTACAACTTTACTGAAAAACAAAATGTAAAATTGAACACACCTAAATATCTAATACTTAATATTCATAATACCATTATTTTTCTGTAGAACCAAACATTGATGCAGTGTGGTATAAAGACAGAGGAATACGACCTGTTGGGAGATTTGGCCGAAGAATGGCACAAAAAGGTGAAGGATCATATTTTGGAAGGCACAGGTTCTGCTATCCAAAGGACCTGGCTGTGGACTGACAATTAACATAAATTGATCTGCATCTGTTCTGTGAGAACTTATTTCAATGCCTCTTTGGCTCCAATACATTTCATTTCAAAACTGGACATATTTATTCAATTTTCTTCTGTATTGAGACATACATCCGAGTGAAACAAATGAGTGAAAAATAATAAGGAAAAAAATGTAGTTGATTAGAAGGAAGCAGATCTGAATAAAAAAAAAAAACAGTTTAGATGAATCATTCAAAATGAGATAACATGCATTTAAAAGAGATGCTTTAAAATGTGTCATTGTATTTGTTTAGATAATAAACTGTTAACAGATATAGATTAACTTGGTGACTTCAGCGTCTGAAACATCTTGTCGTGTTAATGTTACGCTCAGAAGGATTTCATTAGAGAGAGGGGGGAAAAAACAGACAAACAATACCACAGGTCTTTTCATTTATGCTTTTATCATTTCAGTGTTTCAGAAACACAGGCTGGTGGAATGTTGAAAAACAAAAAACAGTCAGAATTCATTTAAATGATCAATCTGCATCAAATGTATAGTACAGTATGTAGAGCTTATGCTTCGTTCCAATGTCATTCTTTAAACAACAAACCTGATAACACTGAAATGTTATCAGCAGCAGCTTTCTCAATTTGTTGTCACTGTAACTGGTACTATGACAAACATTAAATGTGATTAATCAAACCAAATGAGGTTAATTAAGAGGGGAATGGTCAGATGTAGATAGAATATGTCTGTTCTATCTGCTTGAAGTTCTCAAAAGGCCAATTGAAAACTCCAGATGAATCCAAACAAGAGTCTTGGCAAAGGCAATTCTTGTGGTCTGTAGATGTGCAAAAGCACCTTCAGCACATCCAGCAACGGGGTCATGTCTGTTCACAAGCACCACTGAGCATTTAATAACAAATGTATTCATTAAAACAGACTCTTAGAATCTGTAGAACTGACTTTCAGTGGTGGTCGAAAACAGACTTGAGGTAAAAACTCACAAAATGTTCAGCGGTCTAAGGAACGTTTCTGGATCGCGTCAATAACAACGTTTTTGAGGAGGGCGATTACAGAACGAGGGTCATCACTGCCCACCACAGCACTGCCCGATACGATCATGTTGGCTCCAGCCTAGAAATAAATAAAGATGAGTAAAACACTTCTTCAAATAATCTCTTGCTTTTTTCCATTCATAAAAAATGAATATGTGTGCAGTAAAGGACAGCTATACCTCAGCACATCTGTGGATGCTGTCTGGACCGACTCCTCCATCCACCTCAATGTCCAGAGAAGGGAACTGACTCCTAAGCCAGCTCACCTGAGGACACACCAGCATCTTTAATGTGTTGTCGGATAAATCAAAAAGAGGCTAAGAGATTGCACACTTGCGTACCTTTGGCATCATATCTTCCATAAACTTCTGACCACCAAAGCCAGGCTCTACGGTCATGACAAGAGCCATATCAATCTGTCCAGCCCATGGTGCCAATTCCTCAACAGTTGTTGCAGGTTTAATGGCAAGACCAACCTGCATCAAAACATGAAAGACTGTTGCTACAATTTATGATATATGCAATTCTAGGTTGTTCGGAAATATAAAAGTTTTATCAAAATAAGAGTTTGCTGGCACCTCCTTTAAACCAGTTAAATGACTTCTGTTCTGCTCAAATTAAATTCTTACAAAACGGTTTTACCTCAGTTTAATTTATGCAACTTGTAACATTTTACAAAAAAAAAAATCCTTTGTTAGTCTGCAGAGGGCGCCACAATATCATAGCAGTCAAAGCCACAAAGCATCTGCCTATAGTATAAACAAAAATATGCTAAAAATAAATAAATGTAATTAATAAAATAATTTAATTTTTATTTTTATATTATATGCTTTCTCTATATTTTACGTGCTTTAAAAAGCAAATTTGTAAGCGTGCTTTATATATATATATATATATATATATATATATATATATATATATATATATAAATATATACATATATACATACATACAAAAAAAATTGTCTGTTTTGCACAGACCTTCATGCCACTCTCCCTGATTTCCTTGATGAGGTTGCCAGGGTTGGTCGTGGCTTCTATATGGAAAGTGTACTGACTGGCTCCTGCTGCTGCCATGGGCTTCACCCATTGCTCTGGCCTGGATACCATCATATGCATGTCTGTAATAAGGCATAGGGTAAGCAAATACCTCAAATCTACACACAACAAACACTGCAATGTTGTACTTATCTGGTTTATCCTTTACATAATGTTTATTTAGGAATACAGAAAGGGAGTGAAAACATGAAAAAACCCCATGGTGTTTACTGTAGCGGATAACTAACAAAACTGTCCCAAAAAAGAGGGTCAGGTTATTTGCACCTTAAATGAAACGAACTAGGAAAGATGCAATTTTACAATGACTAAACTCACCAAAAAATGGATCAGGCCCGATACTATGTCGTAAACATTCCACCATAGGATGTCCAAATGTGATGTTCGGGACAAAATGCCTTAAGTAAATTTAAGGATGAAGGAAAAAGATTGAAGAAAGAGGAGTTAGATGTTTTCTTTTTTTTTTTAGACTTGGTAAGATTGATACTTCTTTCAAAACATAAAAAAAAACTGCAATCCCCAACGTTTTAAATTGTAGCATACGTTTCATACAATAGTTTGGATGAAAATTCTGGATTCTTGCTTGTCTGATCCAGTCAACACTTAAACTTTGCGTCAAAATGTAAAACGGGAAATAAGATAACGTAATTGCCTCAATGCAGTGCTAAGCTGTGAATTACTTCATGTAACATTCCTCGAAATTGTGACACAGCGAAACTGTGTCAAAATGTGAAACTGTGTCAAAATGGGGCGTTATAACAAAATGTTCTTGGTAAGTTCATTAAAAAGACCTGCATATTTATGGTATTGGTTCCCTGGGCCATATGATCGCTATGAATGCCTGCAGGTCAACATTGGGTGAGAAACTGTGATGAAGAATTGCAAACTTCATTCCTCACCCATCCATAACGTCAAGGTGCAGATAATCAGCACCGCACTCCATCATTCGCTCACATTCCCTCCCGAGCTGCGACAGGTCGCTGCTCAAAATAGACGGTCCTATTTTCGCCGAGTACGCCATGCTGCCTGCCTTTACGACTGCTGCACACTTCCGCTTTCACAAAGGCCTTTCAAAACAAAAGTCATGCGTCCTGTCATTATCGCCAAGAGGTGGCGCGATTTGATATCTGATACTCTGACTTCTGCACCTAAAAGACTCAAACCTCTGACACTGTTGAAGTATTTTTTTATACTGACCTTACTGTTCTGGAAGCATCGGCTACTGATTTAATCAATTGTGTGTTTGAGTAGGCATACACCTAGTAGATAAAGATCTAATCTTATTTCTGAAATGTTTCATAATTCTGTAAGCAAAAATCATTTAAATAATGTAACAACAAAATGTTGTTTTTCAGCTTGTTAAAATATATAACAATAGGAGAGAGCGGGGTCGAAAGTAACGTGGGACGAAAGAAACAAAAAGATTTTCTCAGAGCTGCATTTGCAACCAAACTATGACAGCATGTTCAACACACAACCCTTGACAGAGCGGAGAAATATCCCGTGATTTCGTCATCGTTTCCCGTAGTTTGGTCCATAAAACAATTTTAGAGTACAATAATAAAATATTGAAACGGTAATTTTTTCCAATTAGTTGTGTTGTTTTTCTTGTTTCATGTGTCACAGTAATGACCAATCTACAGATTATTTAGTGCTTTAACACATTTTCCGAGATTTTCGGTATAAAAGTATAAATTGGGTTTAACTGTCAGGAGTTGGGGACGAAAGTAACAATTGTTACTTTTGTCCCACACAGTGACAAGAAGCATTGTTCCGGTGAATTTCTGTGTCATGCATCATTTATAAAAAATGTTTATGTCATATTATACTAAAATAATATGTCTGATTGAGGGTCAGAAAGACAAAGGTCTGGTTTTATACAGATGTTTATGAGAGGGTAGAGGAACATCACTCTCTGGGCAGCTGCTATATGTCGCATTTACCTTGTATTTAGGTTTTAGCCATACCTTAGCTTTTACACTGCCACCTATGAATTTGCAGTGTTTCCAGATGTTTTAATGCACATTTTGAATTTATACATAAAAACAACTTGATGGAAACATGAATAGGCCTACTGTTGCATTATGTTTAGAATTTATATTATCCTAATGTAATACAATTTTTATATCGTTAATTCTGTTGAAAAAATGTTTTAGAAAAATATATTGAAATTGCAAATAAATAAATAAATATTTTAAACAATCCAAGTTTGTACAATCCGGTTTTGAGACATTTGATGAAACCTAAATTTAAAATGAAAATATTAAAATGTAATTTAATATTTTTTTGCAAAAAAAAAAAAAAAAAAAAGGACAAAATATGTTTGCAGTTACATATTAACAAGGTCATAGTCAGGTACTGTATACTTAATACAAATAAGAATAACAGAAAAAAAATCTAGCTTTTATTGGTGTGTTACTTTTGACCCACTTTGTGTTCGAAAGTAACAATGTTAAACTTATGTTCAAAAATAAATTATACTGAAGTCTTTCTACAAAATACCACCTGGTAACTGACCAAACTTCTGACTTCACTCTTCTGAGTTACTGGCCACAGCAGAAATGTATCTCTGTCTACAACATTATCTTTTAAAATTATGTTTTTCTGAAAAATTGTACTTTCGCCCCTGCTCTCCCATACACATAATTTCCCTCTCAAAGATAGTGATACCAGTGGCGTGGTTTATAAATCACCACAGGTGCTCTGCGAGTAGTTTGAAATTTCACATAAACATTGTTCATTTGTACTTGAAAAAGAATATTTTGATGTTTTGGTGATCTATGAAGTGAACAAAAGCTCAGGTTTCCAGTGTGTGCAGATGCTTTGATTTCATGTTTATGTAAATCATTTAAACAGAGCTTTAACAAGTATTTACCAGATAAGATGAATCCGTCAGTATGAGCTTCCCATTTCATGTTAAGGTTTGATTTATGTTGATATTAATTAGGTTACAGCTTTCACTGATGTACAGTGTGTCTAATGAGCTTGACTGTTTACAAAAGGACATCCTGAAAGCCTCTCCTTTCCGATCCTTTGAGTCTGACTGATAACTCGGTCTGTGGCGGATATATCCTTTTCCCATCTCCTCCTCCACCGTCCTTCCACCTCCACAGAGGTTAACACCTTCAATTGTCCTTAGAATTGTTTGTTTTCCTGAACTGTTTTTTTTTTTTTTTTCTCGGTTGAGCATGCTGATTAAAAGAGAGAGATGCTGACATTGTTAAATGAACTAGCGGTGTTCAAGAAGCTTTTCACCTATTTTCACATTTATGAGCTCAAACAGATCTTGCATAAACCACTGATCTATAATAATAGAACTATAATAGAACTGGATTGCACCTGACGTCATGAAAGTGAAGCCGTCAATGGCATCAATGGCATAAACCCATTTGAGCTTAAAAAAATGTGGGAAAATAAAAGGAATAAGCATCTGTCTAATGTTTGACCCAAAGCCAGAGATCCCAAACTGGTCCATGATGAACATTCATTTGCCGTGATATATCACAAGAGAAGGGGACAATAGGAAAAAATGTATCCTTTTGTTCTAACACTTTTAGTTTTATATAATGGCATTTTTTAAAATCTTATAAGATTGGATATCACACAACAAACTTTAGGCCCATGGCCCACAGTCAAGTTTGATTTTGGGCACTTTTGGGAAAGTCAATATTTAACTTTCTTGTTGAATAACTATAATTCTGTGTAGCACAAAAAGGTTTTTTTTTTTTTTTTTTTTTTTTTGATGAGAGCTCCATCTAAAATGTTTAGGTTTCTGCTATGTACAGTATCTGCAGGGAATGATGGTGTACATTGTCTCTGGGAATAGACTTGGCTTCTCCTATCTCATTCCTACAGGCTTTGACATTAGAAACACTGTTTCAGCTGTGTTCCTCTGATTTCTCAAATTAGAGGACAGCACTAGATCTCTGAGCCAACAGAAGAAACAGATGGTAAAAGATGAGAATAGAGGATGGGGTTTTCTGCAAAATATAATCATAACAAAAGAAAAACAGACTAATTAGTAAAATGAGTATTCCCTAAAAACAGGAATCTTGTTCATTTTTCCTCTGCTAAAGCCTGTATATATCAATTCCATTTGTTTAGTCTTACATTCCTGTGGTATTAACACAACAAACCAGAACTTTTATAAGATGAGACAGGGGTCAAGTATACATACATTCCTGCACTTTGGCAGATACAGTGTAACATAACGTTTCCATAGGCTTCTGTGTTTCTTGCAATCATTATAAATACTATTATAATATTTTATTGTATGCTTAATATTAAATGTATATGCTGCCATTGAATACTTTATATAACAAATACAGTATCCTGATATAATAAAAAGTAGTGCTTTTAATGCACCAACTGCTAAAGATTCTTGAGATTTAAGGAACAATGTTCTCTTGTCTGCAGATGCTTGTAGCTGTAGGCAGCCTTTCTGTTTGGTTAGGATTGTGGTGCTGTGGTTTGGATCATGTTCCTGATGGTGAGTTTACCTGTCATGCTATGCCGCAGTGATGAATGATGCCTCCAGGGAGTCTGCAGTCACCTGTTTGTTTATTGATGTAAATGGAGCTGGGTACTAAACAGGCCAAATTAAACAGTCAATGTTTTAGTACAGGAAAATACCAACTAATGTGAAAAGGCCATTAAGGTTGACAAATGTGTTGGCAGAAAACAAACAAACAATTCATTCTAATGAATATATCCATTATGTAAATGAGTTTCTGTGGATTTAGATTAATGTGATAACAAAACAATCAAATAATTCCTGTTATTTAACTGGCAACACTTTAGGGACCAAATCTCACTTTTATCTGGTACTAGTACTGTATGCATATTACTTGCATGTTGACTGTTTATTAGTAGTAGATTAAAAAATCACATGTTAATGCCTTATTCTGCATGACCAACGTAACAGCTACCTTACTGACCATTAATAAGCAACAAGTTTATTATTAGAAGTTTATTGAGGCAAAAGTCCTAGTTAATAGTTAGTTGATAGTAAAAATTGGTCCTCAAACTATAGTGTGGTAATTTAGTTAAACATATGATTTCATATGACAAAAGGATGACATGGTATCCCAGTTTTCCAAAAAGTTTTCAAATTCTGGTTTGTCTGACCACAGAACAGTTTTTCACTTTGCCACAGTCTATTTTAAATTAGCCATATGGTTTTCTGGCCTTGACCCTTTTGCCCAGAGATTGTTCCAGATTCTTTGAATCTTTAGATTATATTGTGCACTGTAGATGATGAGAACTTCAAAATCTTTGCAATTTTTCTTTGAGAAACTCCTTTCTGATATTGCTCCACTATTATTTGGCGCAGCATTGGGGGGATTGGTGTTCCTCTGCCCATCTTGACTTCTGAGAGACACTGCCACTCTGAGAGGCTCTTTTTATACACAATCATGTCGCCAATTGACATAATAAGTTGCAAATTGGTACCTGTTCCATCTTGTTTGGAATGTGTAGATCTCATGAAATCCAAAATGAGCCAATATTTGGCATGACTTTTCAAAATGTCTCACTTTCAACATTTGATATGTTATCTTCTACTGTGAATAAAATATAAGTTTATGAAATTTGTATATTATTCCATTCCTTTTTAACTCACAATTTGTACAGTGTCCCACTATATACCTGTATATATATATAAAATAGATGATGCCTATGTTATAAATAAATGCGTAATATACAGTCTGGATTTGCGCATTTAGCTTCAAATGCTACACAATGGGATAGAGGGTATAGTGACTATAAAGAATTGGGCCTGTCCATTTAGAAAACAACACTTTGGTTTCAGGTAAAGTTGACATTATTTACATGACTCGACTTTCTTTGAAATATACCAGTTTGAAGTGCATGTATGAGAGTTTGCAGGGTCACAGAATTAATGACATTGCTAAAGAGGAATCATAGATCATCATCATACATTTAAGTGTCTGATGGAGGAAGTCAGATGTCAGTGTGACATAAAATATGTAAATAAAAAGATGATTCTTTAATGCGGAAGTTCCTATTGTGGAATAACCTTTTTACTTGGCTAAATCACAGAGATGTCATGGGTCTTTGTCTGATACCCTTAGTCTGGATCCCCTTTGGGACACATGGACATGTGAATGAATAGAAAGAATAGTGGGTGGGAAAACCCTGCTTCCCTGGTTTACTAATCAAGCTACAGTTTCAGCCTGAAACACAATCCATATTTGATTCAGCATATTGTATGAGCTGATGTTTGTGGTGAATGTGAAAAGGGATAGAGGATTGTTCTGCTCCCTTTACCAAAGCAGACTGGAGGTTCCCGTGGGAATTCATGCTGATCCATAGGAGAAAATCTGACATACTCTGTGCCCAACTACACACATACTTATCTACCTCTAGAGAGAAACTTGACTCTCACTGACGCTGGGTTCAGTTATTCATCACTTTAATGAATGCTTTTTGTCCAAAAAATCGTTTTGCTCAAGGTTAGAGGAACTGAGAAATTCTCCATTTCATACATCTCTCCCCTTCCAGGGTTTAAAATAAGAACCAACCTATAAATTGTGTAAACTGTGCCACCACCCAATTAAGAAGAAATAGAAGTTCATCATTCTGTGGAAAGAGCAGAAGAATGCATTATTCACAGAACAATAATATATTTGTCATATGCCTAATGACAGTATTGAATTTACTTTAGAAATGTAGGCACGTATTAGAAACCTTATAGGGTTGAATGTTTCTGCATGAAAAATAAAAATGTGATGATATGTTTGGCTACAGCCCACGTGACAACATTAGGTCATTGATACTTCGTGAGTAAAATTAGAGCAAAATATTATATTTTCATTTAAAATTAATTTCTATTTGGTTCATACCCATCTCCTTCTGACTATTGATAGTGACAAACTATACAAATAAATATATTTGACACCAACAGGTTGAGAAGGTAAAGCTTTTAGTATAACCATCCTTCTGTAAAGCTTCTGCAAAATTTCAGGGTGAAGATGACAAGTAGACTGCAGTGCACTTGGCCAGTCAGTTACGCTGACTGAGGAGACTTTTGAGAAGCTGGCACAGTTTTAGCAGTTTTTCAATATTTAATTGTCATATTCATTTATTTTAATCCATTTTACCTTAACTAAAATGCTATAAATCCTTCCAAATCGTAACAGATTTTCCCCGAGCGAACTGTAACTCACCAATGACATGGCAGTAATGTGAGACATCAATATTTGTAAAGTAAAAGTGAAAAGAGAGAACAATACCTCAGGGTTGTGGCCTTGACACCAGCAGTTAGGGTGGAGGCTTATGTGGGGAAGTGTCAACAAAAAAAAGAAAAAAAAAAAACTGCCACAACTGTCACCATTAATAAAGTTCAAGTTGTAATCTCCTTGTGTCAATATCTTACATGTAGTTTGAATCGGTAATCATTCACAGCAGCTTGTTAGATACATCCTGCAGCATCTCTCTTTCATTCCTCTGCTTAAAACCTATAAAACTGCTCAGAAACCCTTTAAACTATATAGTCAGCAACTCTGCGAAAAGCTACACGGGACCACCCAGCACTTAAGAGACAATATCTACCATTCAGCTGTACAGAGCTGGAATCCTGGAAGGCATTCATAAGCCATGGGTGCCCTCAGGAAATTGCTATGGGTGCAACATAACAATCATACTTCAAATGTACATTTTGATACTACTGAGTATATGTTAAAAACACAAGTTGCTGCAGCACATATCTACAAGTTACAACTACCACAAGAATGTGACTTCGCGAGTGTGATGAACACTGTAAAAACAAGTTGTCATCAGTAATATTAAATGAGACATAAACATAAATCTGCCATACACAAATCATATTAAAAACATTTGCCATGTTCAAGGTGAATTTACAAATGAATGGATGTAATCAGATTTTATAATGTGACATTTATTATGTCATGGACAAGTATGAGAACTGACATCAAACAGCTATTTGAGAAAGCAGAACCTTTCCTTTGTCAGTTCCTGCTGAAGAATCAAAGGCTCTGTCTCTGTAATGACATTGAAGTCAAATTGTGTTTCATGAAGAGATACTGCAACTGAGGAATCCAGGACTGGCATGAAATTTAGATTTGAAAAATCTGGTCCTGACAGAGAAATATAAACACTTACACTAGAGATGGAGATTGAGAATATGTGATTGTGTGTTTATGTTGGACACATGCATTTTACCATGTGTCATGTAATGTGTGTGCTTGGGGTGTGTGTCTGTTCTAGAGAGTTGTGATGTTTTGATAAAATTTGTTTGCAGGATTTATAATGCAGCATTTATAGACAAAAACATTTCCAAACAGGATGAGCTAACTCAAAGACAAATCTTTTTAGCTTTGTTGTAAAACCAACATACAGAAATACCATCTGTTCACATTACACGCCATTCTGGGCTGTTCATTCAGCCGGCATAAACCAGCGGCTCTCTGCCTTGTTCTCAAATCCCTTTTGGAGCACCAGCCAAACCACAGGAGGAGACTAAAATGAAAAACAATATTTGTCTTCTGAAGACTAATTCTGCCCAAGCAGAAATATAATGAAGGGCTAAGACAAAATAGCAGAGGTCTACATGACAACTGATATTAGTAATATTGTTATTGTGCAATATTAAGTTCCTTAAAAAAAGGTCGTAACACTATATTAAGGTGTCCTTGTTACACAAATTATATGTACTTTCTATTATAATAACAATTAATTACGCATAATTACATGCAAGTAACCCTAAGCCAAAACCTAATCCTAACCCTAACCATAAGTTAATTAATATTACTCAGTACTTAAATGTATAATTACACTGTAACAAGGACACCTTAAAAATGTAACCAAAAAGGCTAATTCCAACTGACTGCCATATTATATTATATTATATTATATTATATTATATTATATTATATTATATTATATTATATTATATTATATTATATTATATTATATTATATTATTAGACATACCTTACTGTCTTGGACTAGGTTAATGTATTTTTCTAAATACAACAAGGTTATATCTTCATGGTCTCTGGAAAAAGTTTGTTTCTCTGTATTCTTGTGAAATGCTTGCCGCTGTGATGCATTTAAACCTTTAGTGTCAGCACTGTTCACGGTCTTTGCTGTCGGGCAGCTTGTAAACTGAGGCCCTGTAAAAAACTGCTGTGAGTCATGACCTGTATCAAACTGGTGGTCTCTTTTCTTTCTCCTGTGTGAGTTTAATACAGTCGCAGTCTACATTCACGACACTGTTGTGTTTGAAAGAATACATTTTTATGAAGTATTGTTTTTATGACGTTTGAAGTTTTTGAACTTTTGACTGTGTTGTCTAAGAGCCTGACAGTTTTGTTGTGTTGTGGTGTCATTTTCCAGACATGAACACTTTGAACATGACAAAATAAATTAATAGCTGCCGAGAAAGACACAGGGGATGTTTAGGGATGAAAATGTGTCACATTATGACTGGTGTGAGAACGGAATTAACAGATTAGAGACTAACTGAATCCAAATGTGTTCAAAAAGTGTTCATTAACTATATTCTTTAACTATACAACTATAATCTTCTTTGATGCTCAAAGTTAGTTTGACTGTGTTTAATCCATAATCATGCTGAGGTTCTTTATGAAAGATAAAATGATTAAAAAGGAAATGATTTGGGACAATAGTGCATCATTGTTTTATTTTTTGAATTTTTTAATGCAGCTAGCCCTGCTTTCATAGTGTCTCAGGGTTTTTCGTTTGTTTGTTCGTTCGTTATTTAAGAAATCTCAGAAACCTTGGGTTTATAAAGACAGCTTTGAAAACAGCAATTAGATGAAGATTAATTAAAAGAAAGCAGCTTTTGAACAACCATGGACTGTTTACAGAAGTCTTTTAGAGTCAGCCACTAATGCAACCTTAAGAGGTTTTGCTCAGGCCTTGCAGGTGTCTGCATTGAAAGTATTATAGACTTGACATTGGTTGAGTTCAAATCAGCATAAATCAGACTCTCATGTGTCCTTGTTCTGCCCCTGCATTTGTTTGATGTGGAAATGCTGCTCAGAACTAGCTGACTAAGATGGGGGGAAATCAAGGTAAAAAGGGTTTCACTGAATATGCTAAACCTTTATAGCTTGGTTTTGGTAGCTCTAAAAGCTAGTAAATGTTTAAACATTTTAATTCCACTCAAATATACACTGAAAGTTTCAATGTTTTATAACGTTTCATTGGAGGGTTTTGATTGTGTTGTTGTATTGTTTCTGCAAGTTATACTAAATTATACTAAACTGTGGTGTGTGCTTAACTGTGGTTAAAGCTTTTTGACTGCAATTTTAATGTACTGTAGTTATAACATATTAAAGTGTATTTTCAGTTAAATCAAAATCTTCCACCACTGTTGTTTGAAACTGTATCTTGCAGTACAGTCTTGTATGTTGTAGCCATTACCTTTAAGTTTTTATGAGGCCCTTAGGATGTAAATAAAAAGGGGCCACTATTGTTGAACAGATGGTGAAGCAGTTATACTCCACAGGGTTGATTTTGATAATCAAAGATAAAAGGTCTGGCTAGATTGAATCCATATTAATTCTAGCTCACACATGGGTTAATCCTAACTATGCATCATATTTCATCAGATAGCATAGAGAAGCTATGCAAATGTGTGAGAGAAAAACTTTTATAGAAGATGTTTTTGATGTTTCATTATTTGTTAAATTACACTAAGATCTATTTAATAAGCATGTGAATCAAATTATTTAATCCTGAGCACATTTAAGTATTCAAACAGAACTCAAAAATAACAAAAACTGATGCAAGTAAAGATAAATATAACAACATACTTAACTTACTTTAATTGAAATTTACACATCTATAAGAGACAAAATAAGCTAAATGCCCTTCAAAGTACATACATGAGTTACACATTACAAGCTGACAGCCAGTCATAAAACATCATACACACACTAAACAAAACCTACAATGAAGTGCAATCAGTTATTTTTGATTGAATGAGCTGTTCAAATTACAAAAGTAATGCAAATTCTCTTGCCACAGACACAAAAGACCCTCTTAAGAAAGTGCTTTTCACACAACTTTATCACAATTTTAATGGTTTGTTGACCTTAGACGTTAAATTAAAATAAGCATTTTCACTCCGAAATTGCTAATAAATTTCACAAATAATTATGAAGAAACAGCATAACAGAAAGTAACAGTAAATTAAACATGAAATTTAGAAGTAGAAAGATTGACGGTGTATTATTACTTGTAAAAGTAATCTTGTTTTATTTACAGCTTCATATTTTTTCACAAGTCTTAATTTTTGTATATTGCATTATGTATCATATTATGATGACTGAAAGCCATCAAACATTTTTGGGAAAGTCATTACTGGACACAATTATGATATCACACTAAAACCAGGTTTCTCTTGCTGTGATTTTGACAGAACGCATGATCAATTTTACCAGAATTTCATGAAAACATCTTAAAGTGGTTCTGATTTTACAAAATCCCAACAGTCTTTGGCACATTTCAAATGAATTATCAGTATCTTTATCAGTCACTGTTGAGCATTTGCTGCAGTTCTGATGGAAAACATTTAGTTCTGCTGATCTACATTTCAGGCAAACATGTCAGAGGACTTCATGTTTTGAAGCAGTGCAGAACATTGGTTGAGGATGATGTTCTTGAGGGTCCTAGCTCACAGCTGTAGGGGTGTTTTCCACCATTGCGTACTCCATCTCGGTGCCCTGAGAGCCCTCCATGAGTCGCGCCAACCCTGTACGCTTGGAGTATTTAAAGATGAAGGCTTTCATGAGGTCATAGCGGTAGTGCCGGTGAGCAAAGCTGTAGACCACAGGGTTCACACAGCAGTGCAGCAGCGACAGGCACTGCGTAAGGTTCAGCGCCACAAAAAGGACGTTCTCTGAACTGCAGACCATTGGGAACACACCTAGCATCGCTAGCGAATCGGCTAACAGCACAGCATGATATGGTGCCCAGCAAGCTATGAAAACCACTATGTACGTGAGGATGACCTTCCTGCTCACGCTGCGATCCTGGTCGCCATTTGAAGGGGAATGAGAGGAAGAGGAGGCCAGAGCATTTGCCAAAAGCGCATAGGACACTGCTATAACAGGGAAGGGTATGACAAAACCAAGAACCACAAAACTCAGCTGAATGCCCACCATCCACTGTAAAGGGTTGTCTTCTGGATATATAGGATGACACAAAGTCATAGGACTGTGTTGTGACTTTACCGACTGCAGGAAGTATGCGTCAGGAATGGAGGCAAATAAAGCAAGCAGCCATGTTACCACACACACTAAACGTCGTATTTGTCGTCCTCTTCTCTGAGAAATCTCCCTTGAGTGGACCACTGAAAGATAGCGGTCCACACTCATGCAGGCCAGGAAGAAGATGCTGGCGAAAAGATTGATGCTGAAGAGTAGATGTGTGAGCTTACAAGCCGCCTGGCCAAATGGCCAGTGACCTTCCTGTGCCAGCGAGCTCACCCACACCGGGAGAGTAGCGACCGCACACAGGTCAGCCACTGCTATGTTTAATATATACAAGTGTGTATCATGGTAATGACGCCCTGAGCGCAAGTTGACCCACACTACTAGCGCATTGGCGGCCAGGCCCACAACAAAAATGAAGGAGTAGAGGGTGCACATAGCATGGAGGAGAGCAGAACGGTTGAAGGATGTGGGGCACATTTGCGCTTCCACCTGCGAGTTGTTGTCATCTGTGAAGTTTAATTCTTGCCACATGGTGAAGAATTCAGTCAGTTCATTGGCACTTAGACTCTTCTCCTCATTTGGTGGTGAAGACTGCAACTGTTGAAGGAGAAGAAACTGAAATTAAAAGACCCATCAGCTGGTTCAGCATGCTCTGTTATGATTAGCATAAGTTCTGTGTCATCGGGTTATTAAATGTCAATGAATTAAAATGATTTTGTGGTAAAATATTTCCTGGACATATATATGGAAAATATAATGTAATGTAATAAAATATAGTTTAATATAGTCGATTGATTTTGGGTACATTATTCTAGATATTTAAATTACTATAATTTGTTAAAGATAATTGATTAAATTATAATTAATTATGCATGCTATAGCATTGTATGTTTATAATTATTTGCTGTTTATTACTATTAAGTGATATATATACGAGGGTTAAATTGGGATTTGTTATATCAGGGGTATCTAGGTTATATATGTATATATGTGTGTGTGTGTGTGTGCGTGCGTGTGTGTGTGTTTGTGTGTGTGTGTGAATGTGTGTGTGTGTGTGTGTGTGTGTGTGTGTATATATATATATATATATATATATATATATATATATATATATATATATATATATATATATATATACATATATATATATATACATATATATATATATATATATATATATATATATATATATATATATATATATATATATATATATATATATATATATATATATATATATATATATATATATATGACCCAAATTTGGGATGAAAGAACCCAGCATTTTAGCGTGTAGCCTATGCATGTGTGTGTGTGTGTGTGTTTGCAAATATGATGTTTTCTAAAGCAATATTCTTATCAGTTTTCTATCAGCTGAGACATAAATCCTTGTGCTTTTTATATTTTATCTGAGGGCTTTTTTTTTTACTTTTAAAGAGGACATTTTCCCACTAATCTAATTAAAACTTTAATTTCAAATTCTTACATTTGATCTATAAATTGAATTATAAAAATGTGATTTTCTATACGTTATTAAATTAAATCATTTACACTAAAAATTACAACTGCATAATATTATGTACGGAGCCCCGCACATGACATGCAGGAAAAAAATAGTAGACTAAATCGTGTGCATGATTTAATAATTCGTTCCCTCAATGTACTAAAACGTGCCCTCGATTACTATTGCGTGCCCTCGATTTATAAATAATGCGCACGATTTACTAATTCTAACACAATAGTAAATCAAGGGAATGCAATAGTAAATCGTGCGCACTATCTATAAATCGAGGGAACACAATAGTAATCATGTGCATGTTTTAGAACATTGAGGGAATGAATTAGTAAATTGTGCGCACAATTTATATATTTTTTCTTGCATGTCATGTGCGGGGCTCAATAATTATGAGATTCTTTTAAATATTTTTGAATAAATACAAACAAGAAATGACGGTGGAAATGATACTTTTCAACTAAATTAAAATGCCAGTAGGTGCCATTAGTGAGCATTTAATGAGTGAGTCATTCAAATGATTCGATTTACTTTACATAATTGAAGTTTGAAACTCTTTCTATTATTTATTTGCATAAGACCTCCCAGTCATATAAGACAAATATTTCTATGGCACTCGAGCATTGCATTTTTGTGAAATTGCCACAGCATCCTATTATAATTTCATGGTTCAGCTCGGTTAGAAAGTTGACACTACTTCAAAAGCCCAACTCTGTTTGGCTTCCAGCCAGTCCTGTTAAAGTACCCTTTAAGCTGGTTCTGCTTTTCAAAAATCAAAGTGACTCAGTTCTATGACTTCACAGTGATTTCTATGAGCAAAGTAATTTCAGTTTAGGGATTTTGTCATGCCATTTTAAACATCTAAGTGTTCCGTTCTGAAAGACATGTTGCTATGTGGTTGGTGAGGTCACAGACCCTTGACCCTTGATTTTTTTCTGGTCACTAAATCCTTTTTTTTAGTGGAACCTTTCAATCTCCAGCAGAGAGGACACAACGGAAGTAAATGTCAGCATAAGGCTGTTCTGAATTAGAGTAAATCTATAAACATATAAAATAAGTCTGTCTCCTTTTATGTTGCAGGACTTACAACACAAAGAGTGTGTGATTGTGTATATGTACTAAAATATTATAACTAGGGTATTGAATTACACATCATTTTCCTGTGCAAAAGGAAATTTCCTGTCACACCTGTATTCTGTTTGAAGCTCGTTACAAAGTGAAATCTAATTGTTTTCCATTTAGTAAATACACAATAGTGTTGTTTGATAAAGGCTTTTGGGTTTGTTTGTTTAATAATGGTTTATATTCTTTAACCCTAAGAGGAAATAGTTTAGGAAATTCATAGCACAAAATGTAATCAATTAATCTTTTAAGGACTGAAACGTGGAGACAGACATGCAAATACTCTTTGCCTTGTGTCACTGTCCCTCTGATAGATATCTGAAAGGTTCTTGGTCTTCCAGCAGTATACAACGGTAAGCAGCAAGGACACTGGAGTGTCAGAGGTCAAATGATTATGTCATCAGACACCTTGAGGGCCTTGAACCTGTGACGCTGTTCTTGACAGGATGACAGGATGTTGGAAATGAAGTCATTATTTGCTCAAAACTGTGAATTACCTTTGAAATGTTGATTGATGGGCGTAAAGATACAATTAATTTTTGTAGTACTCTGTTGTTTCTAATCATTATGTGTAAGCTCTCTAGGCCACAAATGCAGCAAAAAAAAAAAAAAAAAATCTTTCTTTTCATTTAAAACTAAATTAATCCCATCTTCCTGCACCCCAAACCAATCTTGTGTTTCGAATACATTTATTTATTTTGAGGTTACGGATTCCGACATAAGTAAACAGTGTAATAGAATGATACATTGAGTAAAGCTCTTAAGCATGAGCTAATATCACAGACTGGGATTACTGGCAGCAAATACAAAGCAGAACGTATGTATAAAGCCAGACCATGGACATAATGAACTATGATGAAAATGCTTAACATATGTGAGCTTTTTCTCAAATGTACAATCTACAGTAACTGTATAACTTTCCACAGCATCGATTTGATGATAAATGATACAATATAAAGAGTACTGGGATTTGTGTAAGCTAACTTTTCCTTACCCAACTGGCCTGTACCCTAAAATAAACAGGCCAGATTTTCACCCCAAAATAACAAATGTTGTCATAATTTACTCACTTTCATGTTAATGGGAGAAGTCACATGAGGGTGAGTATAAATGTTGTTGTTCATCTTTTAAAATACTTTAATAAATGTTTTGAATAATTTAACTACTATATAGAGTAAATGACAAATCTATGGATAAACCTATATTAATTCGAATACTCTAAGTTAGCTTTACATGATGAGACAAAGACTTACTGTGACTGTTTTTCTCAAGTAAAACCCAAATTGGTGTGTGCCCCCCTATATGCAGTTATCCTAAAGTAGTCTAAAATACTAAAGTTTTTACAAATATATGCTACATAAACCATAAAGAGTTAACATTTTCGGCATTTCTGTGTTGTCCGTATTAATCATAACAGAAGCACGGTAGTGTTGCTTACAACTTAATAATGAAACTCCTCACACTAACAAACGAGCTATCATCAGATCTAGAAAACGTGCTATCATCAGATCTGCTTTTAGAAACAATTATTTAAAAACTATAGTTTAAAAACGATTCTGGCTGGGCTGTTAACAAATCGTCTGCTGTAGTGCAGGTGTCTCAAACAGGTAGTAGGCTACTGTAAATAATATGCAAACTATAACTCCTTCTCAAGTTTTTTGTTCGTTCTTATAGACAAAAAGATCTTTCTTACCTCTGTCATTCTGGCTTTAACGCTTGGTCAGTGGGTTATATCAATCCACGGTTTCGATCTGATCCGCTGAGGAGATGAAGTGAGTCGTCGGCGCTCGCGCTGCAGGTTGATTAAATAGAGAGAATGAAAGCGGTGACGCCCATCTGCGCCTCACAGAGACTCCGACTGAACCTCAGTCTCTCGACACACTCACATATCACTAGTGACCTGAACACTGCTTGCCAAATGAACGCCACGATATTTATTTATTTATTACGATGTATTTATATGTATATTTTGTTTATTTCGATATTGATTTAACGATTTAATTTTGAGTAATTATTTGTGTGTGTGTGTGTGTGTGTGTCTATATATATATATATATAAATATATAAATATAAATATATAATTACTGAATTATTATTTTATTTACAATTCCAAGTCTGTTATAAACAACAAAATATTAAAATTATATATATGTATATATATATATATATATATATATATATATATATATATATATATATATATATATGTGTGTGTGTGTGTGTGTGTGTGTGTGTGTGTGTCTGTCTGTCTGTGTGTTTGTGTGTAAAAGTAAAATATTAAACATAATAATAATTAATGCAAATATGATATAATTGTTAAGTTATAAATAAAATAATAAAAACTACTAACAAAAAACATAATAATAAATAAAGAAAAAAAAAAAACAACTAAATGTATTAGGGTTAACCAATAATTTAACTTTGCTGAGCACCTCTCTCGCACCTCAAAGATTTAATTTCCTATGCCTGATTACACATTATGAAACATGACCACCCAATACAATAACCTGAGATCTTGAAAATAATAAATAAATAAATAAATATATAAATAAAAATCTGTCAAAACCAGCAGTGGCAGGGAGAGTCAGCAAAACCACAAAGGCTAGCTTGGCCAACTTTACCAAACCTCAGTCTCACTTATAATGAAAATAAAACATCATATGTCTATTGTGTTTTTGTATGGGGAAGACGTGGGGTATGTAATGGTTTTCTTTATCCTCTGGCACAGAAAAGGTCTGACCTCATGAAGGACATGAATCGATGAAGGAGTGATTGTTTCCATCACGATAACCTGCATGAAAGGGCAGCCTCAGCATGCACGGATGTCCATTGTCCCCAGCTATCAAAAATATCAGAGCAGATTTCAAAAAGTCACTGATAAGTATCCTGGTTCTCCTTAACACTTGTGCCAGCTTCTTTATCTGAGCTTTCTTCTACATACACAGGAGGGGAGAGACTTTGAAACAGAGACTAAATGAAGTGAATTAAAGAAAGAAGAGAGCAGGGGTCCAAAGCTGCTAGAACAGAGGGAAAAATCTGTCTGCTTTTCAAACACATGCTTACCCTTCATTGCTAAACAACAAATGTTGTAAAATGAGTGACTCTTGAGAAAAAAGGACCTTTATATAACTTCCTGCAGTGGAGGTTAAATTTAGTTAATGCTCAAGAACACTACATCATTTTTTTCCACTGAAATAATGCAACATTGTAACTGCACCAAAGCTTCTGGTGTTAATATTAATCCCACAGATGTCTAAATAAACATGGAAGACTAGTGGCGACAAGGTTGAATTGCTCTGGATGAATTTATCCAAACTTTCTTGGGTCATGCGCTCTTCTGCTTTAGGGTCAGGGCCAGGAACGGTAGATAACATCATCTCTCTGAAGATTCATTCATTTAGTTTAGAAACAATTTTTTCTTAAATTGCAAGAAAATTTAAGTAAATGCCAAGTAACACTAAATTAAATATTACATTTTTAAGTATAGTAAGACTGAAATAAAAGTAGACCATTTTTTTGCAGTGTATAAGGATATAAAATGGTCTCTTATTACTCTGTTTATATATTTTAATTTGCTTTTTACAAACAGGAAATCTCCATATTCTCTTTCTCAGTCTATTATGTTTTACATCTAATTGTGCATTACATAGAAGCTGTTTAATAAATAATTTCTAAGTACATTATAATTAATCCTGTAAGTTGGTAAGGAATGTGGTAAGGTGGATTATGTTCTTATGAGGTGTAAAAAAAATCAGGCAGAGAGAACTTGTTATTCATTTGGTTTTATTCATTTTATTATGTCTGAGACTTTTCAGAGACTAAAAGGGAGAAAATTAAAATCAGAATGGGTGGGACCCATCAAAACTTTTCTACACATCTTACACACTAGTATTTTTTTTTTACATTACAAACAATAAGCAAAGTGGAACATAATTATGCTTGTGTGTTTTAACACTAAAATATCATCACAGTTTCTAAACATTTTATTAGCATTGTTACAACAAATCTGAAATTAATGATTTAACTTTCAATGGAATGTATGAAGAATCCAAGTTTTAATTTCACTGTTACTATTTATACACATTTAGCTTATTTTAACATTGTGTTGATGTATTGTAGAACCAGTTTTTTTTTTTTTTTTTTACATCATTCCATATTTTATATTAGTTTTGGGAAAGCAGGAGACATTTACAATCAATTTCTCTCTTGTCAGTTTCAGTTCAATTATTCTCCCAACCCTCAACAGCTCAGTTTCTCTAATTGGTTGAAAAACAGCTCAGCTGGTACAGCTGGTCATATAATATAACCAAGAGGAGATCCCATAGCAGCCATTTGCTTAAACAAAGTCTTGGTATTGGTTAAACAAGCAGACTGCTTTTCTCAAAAGCACTAAACCATTCACACTTCATCAGAGTGATGAGCAGCAGCAGAAAAAGTCTGGCTCTTAAAGTGCCAAAGAAACATGCTGGAGGATGCATTTGCATTGTGCTGCATGTTGCAAACTGCAAACTATAATTTCTAAATAATAACACGTTACTATTAAAAATTTGGAGTCAGTAAGATTTTTTTTAAACAATTTTTTCAGTAAGGAAGTGACGGTAAAGATTTAGATTTTAATAAGCTCGGTTCTTTTGAACTTTCCATTCATCGACATATAATGATTTCCAAAGGATCATGTGACACTGAAGACTGGATTAATGGCTGCTAAAAACTCAGCTTTGCATTGCAGGCATTCATTACATTTGAATTGACTTAACATTTTATCTATTTATTGCACCCATGATAACCATCATAGACTTCTTTAAAAACATAACCGTAAACTGTATGGTAGTGTACAAAAAATAAATAATAAATAAAATAAAATAAAGAGTGAAGTTCCTTTTAAATATTTAGTGTTGCATGTGCACAAATGGAGTTTATTAACTTAATCTCTTTATTCAGTAATGGAAAAACATCCTGTATTTCATCACCCTACAGCAGCTAGAGTTGCTGTTTCATAAATTAACTAAGATCACGCATATGGGATGTACATCAAAAAACATCTTTCACCTCCAGAAAGAAGCACGGCTGTGAAATATGCACATGTGGTGAGTGCCATCATGTGAGGAAAACAGACTTCAGGCCACGCCATTGTGTTCCAGGTGGTTCCAGTTTCAAGCCTCCCAAGTGTGCATTCTCAGTGCCATGCAGGGCTGAATGCAGTGGGGGATGGACCAGCACTCCATCTGACATCAGGAGCTCATTTGCTGGTTATTTTAACTCAGTGGTACAGTTTATTAAAGATGGGAATCTATTCGACTTCCAGTTTGTGCTATTTACGGAAACTCATCGTCATTGGTGTTAAAAAACAGTATAAACTGATTAATGTTGTTCTGTCTGACTCAATAAGCTTTGCATTGTAATTAGATGCAGTCTGAAACGTAAAGATGAACGCATTTATTGTATGGAAAATAATGACATAATATCTTTTTTTGTGTTGTGGAACATGAGGTGTAATTGATGACAGAATTGTAATTTTTGTATAAATAATCACTTTATAACAGTGTTGAAAACAATCAATAACTGAAATAACTGAAAACAAAAATGTTTCCATTATTTGTCAGAAATGTCCTCATCTTTTGTCCTTTGAATAATCAAAATTACAAATTTGGTATGGCTATTGTCACTTGACTTTCTAAAAGATCAAAAAAATCACCATCAGGATCTATTAAATGAAAGACATGAGTTTAAATGACTTCATCTAATAACCCTGAGGACAGAACCCAAAATCAGGTCAAGCTTCCACGTTTTTCCCAGAAGGACAGTCTCTTTAGTGAGGAAGCTCCTTTGATTTACCGCAAACACATGGCGGGATACTGTGTGTCGGATTGAAGTCTCTAATTGGATCCTTGTTTTGGGTCATGGAAACATGATAGAAGTGATTCCTTATGGATTGTGCACTGAAAACAGAACAATCCCATCATGTGCTTTACATCTAAATCTAAGATGCATTTCATCCATTGTCAAAAACCAAATAATTGATCAATGTTCACAATCAGTTTAATTCTATTAGTGGTCTTTGGGAATTTAACATATAAACTATTGTTATATCTGTTCTGTTTCATAACTAACTAGAATCGATCAATTTGCTGCTGTTCCAACCAACCAAGAATGATTTGTTCAACCCAAGCTAATGAATAATAATGTGCATTTGATCAGATATAACTGCAGTACAAGATTATGAGATGCATTATTTGAATGCTTGGCTAAAGAGATGTGTCTTTAATCTAATGTGTCTGAACCCAAATCATTATCAGTAAGGCTATTCCAGAGTTTGGAAGCCAAATGCAAAAAGTTCTACCTCCTTTAGTGGACTTTGCTATCCTAGGAACTACCAAAAGTCCAGAGTTTTCTGACCTTAGGGAGCGTGATGGATTGTAACGTGGTAGAAGGCTAGTTAGGTACACAGAAGCTAAACCATTAAGGGCCATATAGGTGAGTAAAAATATGTTGTAACTTATACAGAACTTAAGAGGTAGCCAGTGCAGAGACTGTAAAAATTGGGTAATATGATCATATTTTCTTGACCTGGTAAGGACTCTAGCCGCTGAATTTTATCTCTAGCTTGTTTATTGAAAATGCAGGACAACCACCTAGCAGTAAATTACAATAGTCCAGTCTAGAGGTCATGAATGCAAACTTGCTTTTCTGCATCAGAAACAGGGTAACATGTTTCATAGCTTTGCAGGGTTTCTAAGATGGAATAATGCTGTTTTTGTAACATGGGAAATATGGTTTTCAAAATACAAGTTGCTGTCTATTAAACACCAATATTTTCAGCCTTGTTCTGACACAAGAAGCAAGTCATTTGTAATTTTAACAAGTTCAGTTTTTGTGATATGGTGGGGCCTGAAACATGACTGAAATGCTTCATAGGGATTTTTTATTTTATTTATATTTTGTAAGAAGGAGCACAATTGAACAGACACAACCTTTTTTTAAATTTTTGACATAAACAGAAGATTTTAAATGGGTCTGTAATTTGCCAGTTAATTTGGATCTAGTTGTGGTTTCTTAATAAGATATTTAATAGCCACGAGCTTGAATGGTTTTGGGACGTGACCTAAAGATAACAATGAGTTAATAATACTCATTAATACTTCATAAAGCCATTACTATATTGTAATAACTATTAAAGTCATTAAAATATCCTGTGCATTTAAATGCTAGACTTGCTTGTGGTCTACATGTTAGAATTTTAAGAATGACTGTTATGGACTGACACGTCAGGAAAGGTGTGGTGAATGCGAAAAACTGTACTACGCCCAGGAGACTGTGCATCAAGACTGTCACCTAAACCACAAATGCCTCCCTTGCAGAGCCCACATAACAGTCTTGACTAAAAGCGGTCAACCGTCAACAGACAATGATTTATAATCCAATCGTAACTGAAAATAGTTCTTAAAGTGTATTTTTACATTCAAGCATTTTCTGCATTTAGCAACTTTCAATATAGGGACCAAGCAATTAATCACAGAGCCAATAATATTCATAATATACAATGCCAGGTTTAGTATAAAGTGATTTAGTAGTTTTGGTTTTTAGGTATTTCTAAGCTTTTTTTTTTTTTTTTTTTACAGTAATGTTAGTACTTCCACTTAGTTGACAGTTACAATTTTTTTTTTCATCTAATATGTAGATTTTATCTCAATTAATAAAACTATTTTAGTTAACATCAACACTGGTCTTGTATTGTGTAACTAGACCACACCTTGAACATGGGATATTTTAGCATAAACTCAATGTCACCACAAGAGGTCACTATGCAGGACTCAGGAGTTTTTCTGTCAAATAAGGAACGTTTGTAAAGGAATACTGAACTCCTTACTGCACAGCATACACGGCTTTTAAAAATAGTATGCGAACAACGTAACAAAAAATTAAATGGTTAATTGGGACAACGGATGAAAAATAGCTTTTGGGCTAATTCTGTTGCATTTACAGTAATGTTAATGTACACTGTGCATTTAAAAAAATGGTTATTCTTCCAACTAGAGCTGAATAGCAAGGACACTAATAAAGTTAAATATACTCCGTTTCAGGGACTGCATGGCTACCGGTTTCCATATTACTCATCACCATTTGGATTTTTTCGTTTAATGCACTTTAAAAATGCAGTCAGAATTCAAAACATCTACAGAAAAGGACATGCCCCTGGAGGAATTTCTACAGGAAATGGGAAAATAAGAGCACAGGTGGGACAAATACCCTTTGGAGAACAAATAAACCCAATTTGAGTCCTGAATAAATGTGCCATATTAAAGATGCTGATCATTCTGAAACAGAACACATTTTTTATATTTGGTGCCTTAGAAATGGTTTGATAAGAGTCCCTAGGGGAGACCACTGGAGGAACAAGAAAATATAGAAATCCTTGACTAAGGAGCACAAAATTAACTTGTCTTGGTTTCTAAATGCCCCATTATTACATTGAGGTATAGTTCACAAACCGAACCAAAAAGGTCATTCTCACCCTCATGTTTTTCCAAACCTGAAAGACATTGGTTAATCTAGCAATTCCTGAAAACAAACTAAATATTTAGTGAATTCCAAGAAGTCTGTCCCTCCATTAAAAGTACATGAACAAAACTTAATCCTAGAAGCTTGTAAAGGCAGTCTACATTGAGCAGTTAATCAAACTAGTCACAGTTTATCACCTAAACTCAATTTTAGTGTTCCAAATATTAAACTGATTTTCAACAGGTGGATGAACCAATTACAACATTCACTTTGGATACACAAACCCTACAACTTAATATTTAAATCCCTGATCTATACATATTCTCTTGTAGATCAGTGCATTTATATATAAATAACCAAACAAAACGCTTCCAAAACATGAACAATTTATTCATGTCTAAAATTCAGCTTTGAGACGTAAAGACATGAACATTGGAGGACAGCATAACATCAGGTCTCACACTCCAGCTTTCATCTGGTTGTGGGGTGGAAGAGGTTTCTCCAGGTGGTGGCCCACAGTGAGACCAAAAGGAGATTCAGCCTGTTTCTCCCAGACTTCAGGCTTCAGCTGAAAGCCTTTCCCTTCATCGAAGACGTCTACAGGTGGGAAGGAGAGAGGTGCCTCATTTAGGAGACCATGAAGACGAGCCCGCCAGCCTTCCAGCAGGCCTTCACGAGCCTCAGGAGAGAGAAGAGTGGGAGCCCAGAAGATCTGAGGGGCAAGGACCTGGAAGCCACAATAGTTGAGGACCCCATTCTACAAAGAGAGGAAAGTTGCAGGTTTGTATGAAATGCAAACTCAATTAACGCTACATTCCCAGAGTTCAGTGCTTTGCCCTTTATGAAGACAAGAGTTGAGGAAAACCTACAATTAAAAAAAAAAAAAAAAAAAACTGCATTTTTGAAGAGCCATTTATACGGATGGTCACAATTAAACCAGTGCAAAGAATCGATGGGAGTAAAGGGTCCATGTACCCTTTGAAATGCTTAATTCTAAAGGGGCCCTTTGAAGTCCCAGGTTAAAACAACTTCCATAATGTGCGTAGGACAATTTTTGCACTAATTTTGCATTTAATATACTTCTTGATTTAGTACATAAAATAACAACTTCGTGTACTCGACTGCCATTTTGGGACACCATGAATAAACAAATGCACTTTTAACAGACCTCTGAATTTAAAGAATTTTAGTTAGTAGTACAATCGAACTAAACTTTCATAAACTAAAGTGTACTACAAGTGATGACTCTACTCAACTGCAGGTCACTAGTTGATCTTAAGTACTAAAATCACTTTTAGTACATCAAGTACAAAATTTGTGCGCAACAAAAGCACTTAGTGCAGTACATTATAGAAGTGTACCTTTAACATGGGGTGGCCAGTTTTGAGCACTTCAGTTTGGAATAACCCTTTAATATCGTGACTATGATCATTCTCATTCCCAAAGCACCTTTCAGAAGTGGAATTATCCCATTTGGAACAGCATAACTATGACAAGTTAAGAGGAAAAGAGGGAGAATGAATTTCTTACTTGAATTGGCCACAGAGTAACATTCATGTCTCCATTGATTCCATTGGAGCTGAACATGGTCTCATTGGAACCAGTAGTGAAGGATAACATGGCTTTCTTGTCCTGATATGAAATAAACACTCAAATTATACCAATATCAACAGCCCACTCAAATTTCATTAAGGAACAGCCAACATTTGGGGTTTATGATGTGCAGGCCTCACCCTGAAGACACCCTCACTGTAGCGCTTTTCCAAGGTGTATGCAAAGCCAAGCGTTAGAACCCGGTCCATCCAGCCTTTCATGATGGCAGGAACAGAGAACCAGTACATGGGAAACTGCAAGAAATTGACAAAAATGGTCAAGACTCAAACACCCCAAAAGGGGGAGAAGATATATATTTAAGATAACCCCACACACCACAAGAGAAAGTGTCATACTTGAAAAATAACCAGATCTGCTTCTTTCAGTTTCTTGTGCTCATCTGTGATATCAGAAGATAGTCGCCCCTCCTGCCAGGCCAACATGGTCTCATTTCCATAACGAAAATGCTCTGGGTTCTTTGGTGGACCTGGATAAAGAGAAAGAAAAAAAAAAAAGAAAAAAAAGAGAAGGGGGGGGGGGGGTCGTGTATTTACTGCCACTGAGTTAAGATAAAGCACTGGTTCTTAGTTTAATATCAGCTAAACGAACAAAACACTGCCTCCCACACCAGTAATATCCTCCTTTGTAGCCGTGGCCTTAAACTTCATTTCATACAGGTCAGACACAAGCACGTTACAGCCCTGTTTCTTCAGCGCGTCCACAGCAGCGTCTTTAACAGCCGCATTGAAGGAGCCTGCGCTCTGGTGCGCGTACACGATCAACACTGTCTTTGCAGCTGAAAAAGAACATTAACGGAAGAGACCACACAAACAAAATAAAGCGAAACAGAACGGTGCGAAAAAAACCGAAAATATCAAGAACAACCAGAACAAAAAACGTACCCATGTTTCTCACCAACAAACCTCAAAGCATCCACTAAACACCAAGCCAACTGTGAACTTGTTTTAAAGTGACAATCACCTGTGCACAGCTGAATCATTTTACTGATCAATTAGTGCTGGCAGGCAACGCACAAACATTTTTATGTCATAAATAAATACATTTCTTCACGGTTTTTCAACGGATTAATTAATATACTTTATATATATATATATATATATATATATATATATATATATATATATATATATATATATATATATATATATATAAATTGTATTAAAACATTATATATATTTATATATATATAAAGAAAGATTTTTTTTTTCTTTTAACAAAAATAATTACCACTTCGTTTTTACCACTAGATGTCAACATCCACCGGCAACTGAAGCTACAGATGCATCTACTTCTATAAAATAGGCTATAGATGCATGATAAAAAATGAAAAAACGAAACTGATTTGGCAAGCTTAGATATATACCGGTAGTTGTTTTATTAACTTTCTTTATTTCTTTCTGGCCGGATAATGTAGCCTATTTGGCAACAATTTTCTGCTGAGAAATACCAGCTGTTATGGCTCCTCATTTTGGTGCAGTTTGTTGACTTTTTAAACGGGCAAGGATGAAAGATTTGCTTGAGACCAGTCACAGTCTGGTTTATTATATTTCCCCCCAGCCGGATATATTTATTTTTTTCATCTTCACAATAGAATGTAAAAGTTATTGCGAAAGGTGCACGTGTGTGACTTTAAGAAGTGCAAGATAAGGTTTCTGTTTTTAGCAGCAGACTCCCAAGATTAAAAATAGCGTGCGAGCCCTCAAATTCCCCCAAGAGACGCTCGAATTCATTCGCGCCCCATTACTGAAGTAAAGCAAGAGAAGAAAAGTAACCCCGCCGTTATACTGACAATCAAATCACGCTGTTACGTCCCAAACTTCTGAGCAAACAAACTTTAGATTATTTAAAGCCATTTTGGCAGCTCCTCAGAGGCAACACGTGTGTCATGAAAACGCGTTAGCCTCTCAGCACCGGTGACTTCAGTCTCTCACAGAACAGCACTAGGAAGAGAGCAGAAAAGACGGATGTAACGCAATGAGCCCAGTAGTGAAAGACACGACGTAGCGTTGCTGTTTTTGAATTAGGGTTAAAAACGTGCTTTCTTTTTCTTATGCCTTTCTTGAAGGAATAGCTCTCTTAGGGATCGGTTCTCACGCGTAAAGGAGCGTGTTTCTCAGAAGGATTTATTTATTACAAGTTACCAATGGGGTCTCAAGGGCCAGGACGTAGAAGAACCCCCAGCAAAAATGGGTTGACTGGTGAGGAAGATGCCCTCAACGTAATCGCAAAAGAGGTAAATTTATCTCCTGAAAGGTTAAGCTAATGTAATGATCTTAGTTGCAGATGTGCAGGGTTAAACTCCAGAGAAAGAAAACAAAAACATGACAATCACATGGTTCAACATCCTGAGTTAGTTTGTTTATTAAACCAGAGCTTTACACAGTTTCACGAGTATCGAATTAACATAACAACAGTCTAACTAAGGTAAAGTCCCTGCTTATGCCCTCATCTGGACCTGTATTGTTAATATATATATATATATATATATATATATATATATATATATATATATATATATATATATATATATATATATTAATCTCTCTCTCTCTCTCTCTCTCTCTCTCTCTCTCTCTCTCTCTCTCTCTCTCTCTGCTTTTTTTTTTTTTTTTTAATACAAGGTGTAGATCATTTCCTCTCCTACTTGTAAAGTCTGCTTCCTGTCTGTTTGTTTTTAGCACCTAACTTTCTGGGCTGTCTTGATCAAAGGTGATCTTTTATTGTATGGCAGTAGGCTAATGTATTTGAAGGTGCGACTAGTCTGCAATATAGACTGGGTTTGATGTGCTTGAACAGGTGCTGGGTTCATGGTGGAAAAAAAACCTTGATTAGACTTCTTAGGAAGTGATTTGTGCCCAGTTAGACCTTCAGCAGATGTATATGATGTTTCTTCATTGTACAGCCATAGTGAAAAGCAGTGACTGTATTCATACTTAAACTATGTATGTAGCAAATGTTTCATTCTATTAATAGTAAGCGTCTCTGTTTGACACATCATGCTCAGTGGTTGGCAGGAGAGAGGCCTTCTCACTCTACCCTCATCATGAACTGTCCTCTCAGTTTAGAGTGTGAAATACAGTCAGAGAAGCATGGGAATATTTGTTTGTATGAATATAAACATGTCTCTGTGTTAACATGTTTCATTTTATTTATTTAATGTGTGATTTTAGGCAAACTTCTGAAATGGAGTATGAAACACTTATACGTGAAAGCATAATCAATAAGCTAAAATGTCATGGGCAAGGTGTTTTAATTCTCATTTTCAACAACAGGACAGACTAGCAATTCATTTTTATTTTATTTTTAATTTAAAGTTGAAAACTGAATATACACCCACTATAACTGGGCAGCTCCTTTTCTGTAGCACTTTGAGTTCACCTCTTGTAAGTGAGCGCATGGATAAAGAGAGATTCAGGTGAAACACAACCATGTTATCAAACGTCCAATCAGGAGGCAAAATTCAGTTTCACATTTGCATAATTTTATCATGAATGCTAAAAGTTGTTTTCTGATCCAACCTGTTTCTCTTGAAATCTAAATCATTTTTGCATACTTTTTTTGCATACTCCCATCCCATGTGACTTTGCAACAGAGCTTTTGCAAATTTAAACCGCTAGGTCACGCAAGGTCATAATAAAGCTTCATCTGAGCAGGTTTAGTTTCAGTTAGACAATAACGAGATACTGTGGTTTTAATCTTTTATTACTAAGTGCTTGACACATTTTCAAGCGTGCTGTAAAGTTTGAATTCCTTCACAGATAAGCTACTCATTTATATGTTCCTAGGACTTTTTAGAGCCATTTTATCTTCTTTTAAGTGCCGCTTTCATTATCTACTGCCTGCGTTTCATTGTGCCACCTTAACTTACCTGGTAACTGCGTTTGTTGCTGATAGGCTACCGTCAAACACTTGCTGGTCTCTGACAAGCTGGTACATTGGCCCTCATGTGTTCGTTAATTCTGTAACAAGAGCTTTAAAAATAGAAGGCCCTCAGAGACCAGCTGTGAGTGCAGCTTCAAGACCAGACATGAAGTTTCAGTGGGGCAGTACAATGAGCAGAAGTAGGGAGCAGAGGCATCTGATAATGGATTCAATGGAAACACATTCTGGTAGTATCTGCATCAGTAATCCTCAATGGCTGTGCTTTTCTGGTGCTCTATAATATCGCTAAGCTGTTAAATGTGAGATAGGGTCACAGTAGAACATGAGTCAGTGAAGGATTTCCTGTAAAACAATTTCAACAATGGCTAATCAACACTTTGATTCAGTGTTCTGTTTGTCCTTCTACTTACACAGATGCACACTGTGGAATCTGGTAAGACAAACTCATGTCATAAATAGATTGCTTTCAGCTGCGTGTGTTTGGTTCATGGTTCACCGCATTCCCTAAAGTTTTGGCATATACTAAAAAGTTTCAAACAACAATCCTCGTTTGACTAGATGAGGCATTTAATTTTTTTTGTAAAGGCAGGCCAGCTCCAGATAAAGGTCTATTGGGATTCATGTTGATATGTGTTCTTAAAAGATTTGTTCAACTAAAAAAAATTGGCTGCGTTTTACTCACCCCCAAGGCATCCTAGGTGTATATGACTCTCTTCTTTCAGCAAATCCAGTCGGAATTATGTAAAAGATTGTCTTTGATCTTTCAAGCTCTATCATTGCAGTCAGTGGGTGTTTCATTCCTTCAGTCCAAAAGAAGTTAAATAAAAAGTGCCCTTCCATGAAAAAAAGTGTCTCACACGGCTCCTGTAGTGACTCGATGTGTTTTTGTTTGAAAAATATCCATATTCAAATAAAAAAAATTCACTTTAATCTAGCTTGCGCCAACCATTGTACACAGAAGCTGTTCCGGGAACATGATATAAATGCTGCCTTAGTAAACGCAAGAGACCTATTTCAAAATATGAAAAAGTCAGGCCCTGTTTTTTTTTTAAACCATGCATGTCTCTGACAGATGTCACTTGAAAAAAAAAAAAAACTTTCCTGAGGAGTCACACTATTCTCTGTGATACCACTGTGTGTAAACAGCCAAATAAATAAATAATAAAGTGTCATTGGATCACCTTGTGTTGTTCGCTGATTTTATCCAGAAAACTAGCCAATTAGAAACACACTTCATTTGTGAATCTGTTTTAGGAAGTGATTGATGGAGTAGAATCAGTCTGTGTGATTGTGTGTTTGAGTCAAACATGAGCAGGACAATGGCTTGTCAAAAGCTCTTCGGTCATTATGTCTGCCAGTGTTATTTCAAGCAAGACGAGTTAATTTAGAGTCTTTAGAGCAATTAACTCAGGAGGAAGTTGAGTTGCTGGCATGACTGAACCCTTGACCATGTCAAAGAGGCTTATGTTGGGAAAGCGGCTAGTGAGACCGATGCAAGTTGGCAAGTCTATAGTAAAGGTGTGTAAATTGTGATTTAGAGTGACTCAGTTGGTAACTTTATAATGGTTTAAAACAAATGAAGCAGTTTTTACTGATGTCTTTTAAGAAAGGGAAATATATTTACCAATATATTTCTTTAAATATATTGTGATATTGTATTATATTATTTTCCCTTTTTATTTTCTAATATATTATATATTTGAATACATTGAATAATATATTGATGATGCATATATAATATATGGCAAAATATACAAATGATTGCTGCTTTCAATATATTGCAATATATTGGAAAAAATAAATATTAAATCCCATATATAAGAATATATGCCTAATATATTACATGATATTTTCCAAATATACTGCAATATATTTTTGTTTCATAAGGGGTAAGAGTAAGGAATTAGTGTTCCCCATTTTATTGTCTAAAAAATAAAGAGCAGACATATGTACCGTTAAATAGTTTGGGGTCAGCAAGATTTTGTTGTTGAAGACTTTGATTCAGCAAGGATGCAGCTGATCATACAGCAGGTGACCGTAAAGAGTTAAATAAACGCAGTGTTTTGTAATTCATCAAAGAACGGTTTCCACAAAAATAGTAAGCAGTACAACTGTTTTTAATATTGATAATAATAAGAAATATTTATTTAAGTCTAAATCATATTAGAATTATTTCTAAAGGATCATGTTACACTAAAGACTGCAATAATGGCTGCTGAATAATTCAGCTTTACCGAATGGATTACATTTTTTAAATATATTCAAATAGAAAAGTTATTTTAAATTATACAAATGTTTCCCATTATTTTGGATATATTTATCATTTAACTGTATTTTAATCAAATAAATGTAGCCTCAGTAAGCATAAGAGACTTTTAAAAAATCTTACCAGCCCCAGACATTTGAATGGTAGCGTGAACTAGATGTTATTGTACTGAACATTTCTTATTGCTAGCAGTCTCAATATTTCAAAATCTCATCATAATCTCAGCTGCATTCATTGCACAGTTTACAGTGTCATCCAGTGACTGAGATGGTTAAAAGCAGATTAGGATGTCAGATTAGAGTCCGGGCCAGACTTTGCGCTCTGGGGGGTGTTTAGATGATTCATCAGAGCTCTGACTCTGGGTTTCAGGATGAGAGCTGTCTGACTGTTCATCTTGAACTCGTTGTCATGAGCAATGATTTTATATTTCCTCATTCAGAAATAAGAGTTCTCCTTCTATCAAAATAAATCATGTGCCATCACACAGCACACTGACACATTAACACCTGCTTATCACTGGTCCATGACAATCAGAACATTTATCTGCCTCGCTCAGGATTAAGCTCTGAGCCACTCAAGGTTAAACATGAATTTTCTTTGAGCCTAAATGCAGAATTGTTGATGCAGGTTGAAGCAAGACACTAAAGCAAACTCAAATACAAAGTCAGAGAACTTTATTTTCGCAGGCTGACATCTTTCACCAAGAATGGAACCTCTCCATATAAGGACAAGGATTTAGAAAGGGTTTTCTTCCTTTTTCTGGTGTCGCTAATGGGCCCCTGAAGATTGTTATCACAATTGCTTTCCTGTTTGTTCTCTGCTGTTGGGACACATCCCTTATGAAGGAGTAATGCTGAGTCCATATTTCTAGTGCTCTTGATGCTGATTGGGCAGGATGTTTGTTTATAAGCCATGGTTACTCTGATAAACTGCTAAATCTTCAGTCTTGTGTTTTATGACAAAAAATATGGTCATTGATTGTCTGTTTTGCACTTTCTTTTGATATCAAATGCAAGACACACTTAACTTTGTTTACTAGGAATATTATTTGTTCTTGTTATAAATTGTTTGCTCATTTACACTCAAAAATGAGTCATGGCATAGTTTATTATTTTTTTGTTTTTAGTATTTTCATCTGTTTGATTTCTTAAATCTTTTTTTTTTTAAATTGCTTAACATAAATCTGAATATAATAATAAATAAATCTGGTTTAAATGAGGATAGCTGTCGAACAAGTAAGATTCAGTTAGTTCAAATGTATTAGATATACTGTAGTACTTAACAATACATGTTATTTTATATTTAAAACACATTCAGTTATAGTATTATTACAGAAATCTCATTATTTTTTCATTTATGTATGACTGACAGATATTTGTCACTTAAAGCCCAAATAGATGAAAATTTCATGAGTTAAAAGACATAAATCTTAAAGGATTATAAGTATGTTTTTAGTGTTACTTGAATGAATAAATGTAATTGTAATATGAGCACGGTCACAGGGTTTTCAGTGAACTATACAGTGATGTTTTCAGTTATAATTCTCATTGTAACCTACAACATTTTTTTGAAATGCTTTTTTTTTTGTTGGATTTGATTTGCATGGTCATCCTTTATGCAACCCCCCACAAAAAATCTCTTTTTTTTCTTGTTCTGATAAGTTACATTTAGGGTTACACTCTGAGCAACTCTGAGAGAAAACTCACAAAGAGAGAAAATAGTCAATTTTTCATGATTTATTAACTTGGTGTACAAGGGCAGATTTTGTTCTGATAAGACAGTGTGCTGAAGTGAAAGGAATACACATTTAGACAAACTCTTGCTCTAGGTGTGAAACAGCTTACTGTGTAAAAATTTGGTAAAGTTGCAAGGACACTACTCATTCCTCTGTACAACCAGTTCATCTTCTGTTTTAACACTGAGCTGACTCCATCAAACTTTGCCATCTCATTTAACTTAATGTTTGTGGGCCATATAAGATGCTTAAATAGAAATGTTATTATTATTTTTATTTATTTTATTAAAGAATTTCAAAAACACTTAAAAACTCATAAGTAAAATTTAAAAAATACAGTATATATTATTGGCCATTATTGTCTATTCTGCAGTTTAAACCCAGTTCAACTTCAACCATTTTTTTGGCCTTAAAACAGCGAGCACACTGAATGACATTAGAAACCAGAGACCAGTAGCTAATGACCATCATGCTGCTCTCTCTCGCTCCCTCATTTCAACAAGCTGGAGTTTCTCTCACAGGCTTGTTCTTGCTCTTGAGTAACTCTGTGGTCAGTGAAGCAAGTTTTCTGTGTTGGCCAAGTACACTAGGTATTCTCTTTCTATGAAGAGCTGCTTCTGTGTGCTGTCATCTGAGATGGGCACAATAGCATCTCTCAAAACATCAGCCTGCCTCAGGTTTCTCAGGGTTTAAGAGTGAAGTGTGGTGTTTCTGAGCCACTAGCCGCATTAAAAGTGATTGGCAAAACACTAATGCAATCATCATTGGTAGAGACAGAACAGGACATGTCGATCTGCTCAAACAAAGCACCAATGTTTCGATTGCACCACAGAACCACTGTGTTTGCACTCTTTAGTCAATATCAATGGATTACTTATAGTTACCTCTGCATGTGAAACTTGGATTGGAAAGTATTTTTTTCAACCAAAAAAAAAAAGAGAATTCTTTCAAACCTATATGCCTTTCTTCTGCTTAACACAATTGAAAATAATTTGATGTTTCAACTGTTTTTGTACTTAGTCATTTTAGGGGGTTAAAATAGCACCTACTTTCAGTGTATGAACAAAACCCACTGCAATTTTTCTAAATATCTTCTTTTCCATTTGTACTAAAGAAAGAATGTCATACAGGTTTGGTATGACATCAGGGTGAATACATTTGTAGAGTTAGGCGGTAATAAAGTTGATAATTTTATAGTTATATTTTAGCTGTTTTACAGTTTACATTTTTTGGGTCAGCTATCACTAACTTGGAACATTTATGTTTTCATTGTCTGATTTTATATTAGATATGATGTATTACCACTAAGTAATGGTCACTTAATCTTATCTCTTTTCCTCCTCTTTCTTTCCCTCCCTTGCTCGGAATGACCCAAATTTATGTTCCTAAATTTTTTTTTATCCATACATGGTGATTTCTTTTTTTTTGAGCAAGCTCAGATTTGATATCACATTTTGCCACAGATCCCAGGAACCTGCTAAAACATGCACCCACCACACACAGATCAGACATTGTTTGGTTTATGTTTGAATGGAAGGCTGGCAGGATTTATGTAGGTGTTAATATGGGCAGACCAGAAATGTGGCAGACGTCTCCAGTGATCTCATATGTTCCAGTCTCTGGCTCTTACGTTAGTACTCAAGTAAGAAAGACTGTTTATGTCTCCTACTGAAGACCGTTAATCCAGTGTACACAGATGGCAAAATGATACACATTTTTAATATTGAGCTTTCCACATTCAGATGAATTAAACTGCCCAGGGGCTCTCTTGGTTTATACAAGTCATAGTTTTGGAGTTAATAATGTCTCTTTTAAATGTCAACATTTTTAGTAAATTCTGCTTCCAGAGTACAGTCCAAAACACACTGAGCAAGGAGCAGTTGAGGGCCTCAAGTCAGTTGTGTTGAATATCTTTGGTTTTTTCCTTTAAGTTTCTGTTACCGCTAGTTTGTTTGCGGTCCAGATGATTAGCGTGTACCCGCTCAACCTGGCATGCTGGTACAAGAGGCCGTGGGAGAGAGAGATCTGGCCAGCTTGGCATCTCCTTCTGTGGTATTTATATCAACAGATAAGAACTCTGGACTCAAATTGTCCTGGCATTCGTTAAACTCCCAGGGACTCCTGAATGACAGGCTTATCGTGCATGTCTACCTCAAAAGGCACCAGACAAGGTGTTTTAGTAAACCTGTCTATAATCATCTATCTGCAAAAAATACAAAAACACAATTCACTAACTCTGTTGACCATAAACACAGGACATGTTTTTGCTTGTACCTTGCAAGGCCTCCAGATGCAGTTTTTTTTAATAATTTTTTTATTTAATTGAAGCACAGTGGAATAAGTGAATGCGCTCTGTGTGGACAGCTCCTAAAGTGTTGCATAAACAAATCTTTTTTTCTAAGCCCTGTTTTCAACCTAATCAAAATGAAGTGGAGATGCTCCTATTTGTGATTGGGGAAAAAAATGTCAGTGGAAACAGTAATTTCTCTGTTTATGCTTCAGACATATTAGCAGCACTTCATCCAAGTTTCATGCATTAACCATGACTGATTGCCAACTGCCAACTTTTTCAGACGCTGCATCCATGAGAATATAGGTGCTTCCCAATTTGTGTATTTATGCACTATTTGATGCCATGTTTTAGTGTCAATACTAGTGCGTGTAATGTTCACACACTATGAGGGCGAGGGGTTATTAGATTGCAATGCTAGATGTCACTCTTAGACTTTAGAAGTGCATAGTCTAGTGCATCTTTTGTGACACAGCAGACTGTGTGCATCCAAGATAGGGCCATATCTAATAAAAAAAATTATACCATTGAATGGCACCTTTATTTTAAATCTAAATTTGGTAACTGCTGACAATAACAAATGTACTCTTTGGTCAATTAGAGCAATTAAAGAATGAATTTCTATTCTAAAACAGCGTCACTACCAGACAGCAGTGGAACTAGTTCTTCACAAAACTTTCATTTAAATTAGAGCATTTTGGGTTTATTGATAGAACCCGCTCCATTTGGGTCATTAAAAATAGCTGTTGAGGAGAGCGTGAGAGGAGAGAGGTGTGTGAAATAGGCCAGTCTGTTTTCCTCTTCTGCGATAGGAGTGTGTAAATGGTCGTGATGGGGGACAATGCAGATGACCCAGGCTATCATATGCTCACCGTGACTGATATCATGGTGTACTTTGATAACTGCAAGAAGGTAGGCCTTAATATGAATATGAGTTGTGAGAAAAGAGCTGCTTGTTTTAGTTCAGAGGGCATGAATAGTGCATGTTTTCTTAAAGATTGCTAACCTGCTTCTTCTAGGTGACTATGCACATTTTATAAATATATTTTTTTCTTTCTTGTCAAAGCCCTTGTTTTATAGGTATATTATAAGCATTGTAAAGCACAGACTAACATTTACTACAAAAGATTTGGTTCAGTAATATAAATGATTATCTTGTTCATGTAAATCGTATTGTGTACAATGTACTTGCCCTCCACATCAGAAATAAGCAGTGATGGACTTTCATACGATCAGTGGTTTGTTCTGCTAAAGTGCAGGAAGGGTGGGATCCAGACTTGATTGTGAATGACTCAGCCCTCTGATTTCCTGCTATGGTCAAAAAAGGCATAATTTTGGCTACCCTTACGCCGTCTTAGTGCATTTATTTCTCAAAGTTTTCTGGAGACTCTAATACCCTTTTTTTTTTCAAAATTAAATATTATTTCGCATTTTCAGCACAGCCAAAGCCCTGCTGGGTGGTAACTGTTATTTTAAAGAAGCATGTATGCATTGGTGGATTGCGGTGTTTGTGGAAATCATATGTTGACATTAGTGAGAACCTGTTAGAAACATGTTTGGACAGCTGCTTAATTGCCGGGGTTGGCTTTAGTAACTTCACCCTGGCAGTTCTTCTTCTGCACAATTATGTTTCTTCATTGCAGCAGTAACATAACATGGTCACACATTCCTGTTTCCAACTGTAGTGATATTCAGTAAAAAATGTTACTTGAATTCAGATTTGGATGTTGAATTCTGATGTTGAAGGTCAAAATGCACAGCGCCACTCATTAAGCATGAGAAAGGTTTAATATTTCTAGTTTATTTGTCCTCTTTTGCCCTGTGTTTCTGCTATGATTTGATTATTTGAATTGTGCTGTGATTTGCCAACATGAAAAATGTATTTGTAAGTGTGATTGTTTGTGCATATTTATTTATTTATTAATTATTTTTGAATGAATGAAGTTAATAATAGAATATAGAAGCTTGTCCTTCACTCCTAAATTAAAAAAAAAAAGTTTCTAAAATTAAAAGTAAAATTAGGCCATCACTTTGTTTGAACTGCTACAAGAAGTGGTTGAAGCTGTGGAAATATTTATTTTGGCACATTTTTCTTGAACATCATTGCTGGCAAAGGGACACAAGACCTTTGTGGTGAGAAACAGCTGCTTCCTTGGAAAGTTGTGTGACTGTGTTCAGGACGGAAGGCCTCAGTCTGAGACATTAAGATATGATCTGACATTTACTCAGGAACACGTTATTATGGATTACTTCAGCAGCTAACAAACACAGGAATTCACTTTAAATCTTGCCTGTTCCTTGGAGTAGTCCCACTGTTTTAACACCTTTTTTTTCCCCTGTTAAAACACAATTATCAATACTTTGCTGTGTTTTCAGGAATGTGTGAGTGTTACGGTCATGCCTCTGGTGTAAGATTACTTGTAGTACAGGATTGGGGGGAAATGGGCAGATTTCAGTTGCAGACATCACTGTGGGAGGGTAGTGTCTTTGATGTAATCTAGGAGTTGAGCTCTTCTCTTTTTCTCGGTTGTTAAACATTTTGTGGCGTCATCTCCAGGAAGGAAGTGTGTTCTCTCTCTCTCTCTCTCTCTCTCGCCCCCTCATGCGGAGGGAGTCTCTTCCTTAAAAGGACTTTCAAAGTGTGATGAACTAAAGTCACAAATACATTCACACATACTCATGTAAACAAACACATTGATAGCATGTGCAGTCTGAGAAATATACAGTTACAGTACATAAAACCTTATGACAGAGAGGAGATGTTCATGTAATCATGTAATGTAGGAAATGTATATAACCTGTGAACCTCCTGTTGAATTTACATTACAATAAATTGAATAAGAAGTCGTTTTTTGTGTGTTGATTTAACTTCCTCTACTTTTTGCATTCACTACAGTGCTCATGGTCTCTAGGTTATGGTTTAATAACTTTACCTCTCTCTCTTTCTCTGTTTCCCCATCCGCCCCCTGCAGGCTGAGGCCCGTTTGGCAGCTAAGAGGGCGGCCCGTGCAGAAGCTCGTGAGATCAGGATGAGAGAACTGGAGAGACAACAGAAAGAGGTGAAAAAAGACAATCACTGAAGGCTGAAATGTAGGCCTTGGCGTTGCTAAATGTGATGTTGGTCTTGATTTTCTATCAACTTTTACATATTGCTTTTCAGGTCTCATATAATATTTTGTAAGCTATAACATACATCTTTATAGAAATTTAATTTATTTATTTATTCTTTATATATTTATTTATTTATTAGGGGGCTCAGCAAACCTTCTAGCATGACAGTGTTGTTCCAGTGCATAGATGTTTTGACATGCCCAGCAGTAACATGGGACCTATCCTGTAAGATTGAGATTTGAGGTGGTTTAACCTATGGAAAAGTCCCATCCCTATACGCTTACCTGCTTAACTCCATTCTGTGCATATAGTGGATATGTCCATGATCAGAACACCTGATAACAAGAGTCTAATATTAAGAAACTGAAAGCATCTCACAAAGTAAACAACCTGCATTACACAACATGTTGAAACCCAGAAGGAGAACCTTCCATGCAGTTCAAGAGTGGGACGAGCTGTAGGCCTTTAAAATTGCATTGGTGTTTTTGTAAAGCTTTTCACTGATAATATTTATCCAGTCTTGGCCTTTGTTCACTCAAAATATTTTCAAGGTGTTTTCCTCTTGAACTGCCAGCGGAAAAGGCCGCCTTGATTCTCAAAACTGAATCTTTCTTATCTCTTGTTGACTTGCTCCTGCACAACACTGTCAGCCGATTATGTTCAATTTGTTTAATCTTCATCATGATTGTGGGCTCTGCGCTTTGAAGGACATGTTTTGGCTGGGTAAGGGGGATCAGGGTCAGTTAATCAGCCCCTGGGTCAGGACCTTCTAAAAGCCCATTTGAACATAAGCATTTGCTCCGCTAATGCTCAGAAATATTACAGGTAACATAAGCACTTTGGGGTCTTTACAAAGCAAAACAAACTTAAAAGTGTTCAATGTTAAATACACTTTAAAGGAATACTCCACCCCAAAATGAAAATTCTGGCCTAAGATTAAAGGTCATTCTAAACTCTCTGTTATAGTTAATATAAGTCTTTACAAACAGACTTTATAGATGTTGAGTTATTCATTTGTTTTGTCAGGCTTTTGGTACTATAACAGCTTGTTGCCTAAACATTCCCCATTGTAAAGAGAGCTGGATTTGGCAACAAATGGAAGAACAAGAAAAAATGGCAACAGTTGGTTGCACTCGTGGATATGCGTATGGTTAATTTTGGGTAATTAGTGTTCATGCTCTGTGACTGCTGATGCTGGTTTGCTGCTTGTTACTGTACACAGTAAATAGGATATGAATGGCATTGGGTTCAGTTGCATGAATTTAAAGTTGTAGATTCCTTAAGCTTTTTATGAATGAAGTTGCTCATGGTTCTTCGAAAGTAAATGGACAACCAGAAACCCACACTGTGATACCTGAGCTCAGACACAACAAACTTATGTAATGAAGATAAACCCAGCCTTTAAGCATACCTGGGTCACACTCGAGAGATTAGCTAGCATTCAGATTTAAGCCCGGTCTGATCAGGAGGCGTGTGTGAATGTTAAGGGTGTGTGTTTTGTGGCTTTAAATCTCCAGCCAAGTCTTTAAAAGTAGATTATGAGCTTTCAGCCGTTCCTGCAGTGGGTTAACAGATTCAGTTTCCATCCACTCAGTTCTCACTATCTGGCTGTGATCTGATTGCAAACACAATGACTAAGGATTGAAGATGCTGTGACATAAAATAGACCTGGAGTTTAATCCAGACTTTGTGGAGGTTTGGATCTTGACTGCATCTTTGGGATTATAGAAGGTCTCCGTCTCCCTCAGTGCTGAGGTAGATGGGGACTCTTTGAGACTATCAGGATGGCCTGCAAGCGATTAGTGCGTAGAGGGGCTAGGGTAGTGATCAATGGGAAAGCCCAGACCCCTCTGCTGAGGAAGGTGAGATCAAATGTACTAGATAAGCATGGAAAGATAGAAAATTACTGATTTTTAAATGTGTTAATAATTATGTAACATATTGATTGATGCATTTGATTTTCTGTACTAGTTTAACTAGCATCGGGTGATCTGTATGTTATTCTGGTTTTATTTGTTGACTATGACCTGTCAACTTCATGAAGAATCTTCAAACTGTTTCATGCTTGTAATAAGGATGAGTTTCGGTTCTATCGAGGGTGTTTACTGAGTTTGCATGCCATGGTTATTTATTAGTAAAAAAGTTTTATTTTCTTCCTTTTTGAAGAACATGGTAACTTTTCTACTAAAACTCAATATTTTTTTTTTTTGGCTAATTCAGTGAGAGTGGAAAAACAAAAAGTGCTTGGATGTTGTTGGAAAGTCTCTTAATTTGATACATAAGGTGTTAAAGGTATTTCAAAGGAAGATGTTTTGCTACAGGACTGGATGAGAAAACACTCAAAACCAGGGGGAACCAGTTAGGTGACATTTTGTGGGTTTTCAGTAAGTAAGAGTGAAAGTGTTCACTATTGCTCTGTATGGTTTAGGCTATAATAATAATTAGATTAGAATCTTGATGAAATTATCAAAATAAACAACCAGCTCTTAAAGAGGTGTCTTTTTCTAGCTAGAAAACTGCTTTTGTGTGGGTTTTATCTATTATCAGTGTTTAGTTATGTCATTAGCAGCAGTTTAGTATATTTTTAAATGTCAAAATATACCGTGGGGACCAAACCATAGTAGTTGAATATTTTAAAAATCTTCAGCGTTATTGTTACTTGTTAAAAAGTAATAGGCACATACACAAGTGTATTAGTGTAAACATGACTGCCGTTGTTTTCTCTAGCTGTAATTTTACCTGTAAGGCCAGGTAACTTGACACTGAGCTGACAGATTGCTAAAACTTCTCTCAAATTGCTAAAGCAGCTTTCCCTTTTCGTTTCATTATCTTTGAGCTCACACTCTTCCACTCGGTTAGCTCTCTAGGATGTCAAATAATCAATGCCCTCTCTTTTCCCTTTCCTTTCCCCATCTGGTGGCTTTCTTTCTGATCCTGTTTTACTGGCCTCCTGTGACGTAGATTTATCAGGTGCAGAAGGTAGGACATCTGATGATATAGTTCTACTCTACACAGTCAGAATAAAGGTACAAAGACTGTCACTGGGGTGGTCCCATTTCAAATGGTACATCTTTGTACTGTATTTAACACTACCAGGTGCGTATTTGTGCATATTAGGGTACATATTAGTACCTTTTGAAAGGGTACCACCCCAGTACAACTGATGAGACAGACAACTTATGTACCAGTTTTAAAATACTGTACTTTTATTTCTTTCCTTCTGTTGCTTTCTTGTTATACGAACTTCCCTTATTTTTCTCGCCTCGTTTCTGCTGCATTTTCCTTTTTAGAAATACTATGGACTGGATAACTTGGACAACAAATGGGGGGACATTGAGCAGTGGATGGTACACTCCACTCACTGTTTTGAGATTTTCAAAGCCTGTAGTTTCATCAGCATGTGACTTTAACATGATAGGGATCGCAGCACAGGATGTGTGCATGTTCTATTTGTTAATAATTAGCATGTTTGATGTTGGATATCAGGGTTGCATGTCTCAACACTTGGTCATACCGCTACATGATTTTTATTTTCACAAATTTCAACAAATAAATTAAAACTTTGTTCATAGATGTTTACTGGGATTGTAGATATTGTAATGTACACTAACATTCAAAAGTTTGGTGTCAATAAGATTTTTTTGTTGATTCTGAAAGTCTTATGCTTACCAAGGCTAAATTTATTTGATAAAAATACAAAATCAAAACTGTAATATTGTGGAATATTAGAATTGGTAAGTTTTATTATTATTTTAAAATGTAGCTTTGTTATAGAAAAGCTATTTAAACACCGCAGCCAGTTTTCAGTGTAAGATTAGCATTTATGGAAACATTCTAATATGCGGATTTAGTGCTCAAGAAACATTTCTTATTATAATATGATATCATCTCTCTCTCTCTCTCTCTCTCTCTCTCTCTCTCTCTCTCTCTCTCTCTCTCTCTCTCTCTCTATATATATATATATATATATATATATATATATATATATATATATATAAATATAATTTTATTTTTTTGTGATGAACAAAGTTCAAAAGGACAGTATAGATTTAATAAAATAAATCTTTTGTAACATTATAAATATCCTTATTCCTACTGTCACTTTTGATACATTTATAGCATTCCATTTTATAGCAAATAAAATCTTACTGACCCCAAGAACATAAATGTGAATTTATTAAATCTTTTCACTTTTTTTTTTGTCTTGAGGTTTTGGTTTATCTGTTTTTACATGATTTCTCTTGCATCAGTTATTACTGATTTGCATGCTGTCTTTGCATAAACTGCTCAGCCTTTCTTGCTGAGACTTGTGTGCCTCTTTTGCCATCTTGCTTATTTTCTCTTCTCTTCTCTTCTCTTCTCTTCTCTTCTCTTCTCTTCTCTTCTCTTCTCTTCTCTTCTCTTCTCTTCTCTTCTCTTCTCTTCTCTTCTCTTCTCTTCTCTTCTCTTCTCTTCTCAGGAGGACAGTGAGCGATATACACGTGTCTCACGGAGACATGCTTCGGTTTGTACCTTTTGTCTTTCCTCTGTCTGTCCTTTTAAACCACTTTCACAAACAAAAACCTTTGTCCTTCAGAAAAAAATAATACACTTGGATTTTATTCCAAATGCAATTACTTTAAGTCAGACTTATTTTGGGGTTCACTCTACATACTGATTTGCTGTTTATGTACACAGTGGTGAGTTTTATGTCTTTAAACTCTTGCTAACTTTTTTTTTTTGTCCATCAAGGTGTCAGATGATGAAGAACAGATGTCAGTGGGGAGCAGGAGCAACATACGGGTCAGTATCCGTGTAAATGTATAGTTCCTTATATTAACCACGGGTGTCAAACTCAATTCCTGGAGGGCCACAGCCCTGCAGAGTTCAGCTCCGACCCTTATTAAACACACCTGATCCAGATAATCACGTCCTTCAGGCTTATTTGGAAAATAGATGGTTTGTGTGTTGGAGCAGGGGTGGAACTAAACTCTGCAGGGCTGCGGTCCTCCAGGAACTGAGTTGGACACCTCTGGTAGAAACCTGGTGTGCTGCTGGTCAGAGTGTTTGTTGTAGGTGTATGAGTGTGTGCTGTCTAAGGTTATAAAACAGTCCAAAATATTCATCTTCATGCTGATGGTGGTTTTGTTTGTCTGGGCAGTTGGATTTGGATGCGGCGGGTGCTTACGGCGTGGTAAGAATCACAGGGTGGGAAATGTTTCTTTGGGCACGGATGTAATGCCATTACTTTCAGGTTCCTGTGAAAGTAAAATGAGCACATAGTTGAGTTCACAAGACGTTTTTGTTTTTGCACTGTGGTGTGTTTCAACTAAGTATGGCTAATACCTGATTCTACATTTGTGATGTGTTTGTGAAGTGTTTCATCAACATTACAAATGAAGGGGGTGGATTTTATCAAATATAACCATATGAGACCATAACATTTTTGTTATGTGTCTGAATCTTCACCTGCATGTCCACAACCATGAAGTATTGAGCAGTTAATTCTGCAGTTTTAATCCTACTTCCGTTTCTCACCGTCCTGTCCAGCTTCCCCAGGCCTCCTCCTATCATAAGAAGTCCAAGAAAAAGAAGAAACATTCTTCCAAAAGTGTACGTTCGCAGCATTAATGCACGTCACATGAATGTTCTATAACAAGAAGATGTAATATCAATCATGACTTCTTGTCTATCCCACAGAGCAATGGTTATGACGATGATCTCAGTACAGTGTCTAGTCGGGTTAGTGGCCCAACTAACTGTGTGATAATAGTATTAACTAGTGTGTTGGTTCACCTATTATGACACGCAGGAGTCTGTGGTGTTAATTCATGATGCAGCAGTGTGACTAACTCTGGTGTGCTGTGGTACAAATCAGTGTGAAGATTGTAAACTGTGTATTTGTGCGCAGAGCTCCAGACTCAGTGATGAGAGCAAAATCTCTCGCTCCTCTAGACTTGATCAGCAGTCGGTGGGTCTCCGTCCGGCATCTCTTTGTGTGATTAACATCAAATTATATCTAACATGAGTGGATTGTTACCAATGTCTTTGAAAAAGCATGATGGATTTGTTAAAAATAACAGTGGTTGGACTAATTATTATTATTTTTTTAAATGATAAGCATTGGGCAAAAAGTGTCGTTGCCAAGCAGGACTTTAATTTTAGATTTATTTATTGATATTACAGAATCAAGAAGCTATCTATATTATAAATGTATTTTACAATTTTCAAAGTTATTTATTTCTAATTCGGTAAATGTTATGTAAAAAAAAATATCAGTACAATTATGACAAATGATATTATCTTAACAGTAACAGCCTTTTTATTTTTTTTTTATTTTTTTTTACTATATTTGTTGACCACAAAAAAACACTTTTAGCTGATTTGCTGGTATTCCAACCTGTTCAGACTGATCTGATTTGCTTGGCTTTAAAGAGGTTTTAAACAATCAAGCTGAGAAAGCAGCATGCCAGTCAGCTTGGCCAATCCGCCAGAACAGATAAACCAAACGAATAACCTGAAGAGTCTGAGATTTGGGTAGTTACTTGCAAAATAGTAGTTGTAAAATGATTAATTAATACAGGTGTGTTTACAGTATATGCAACAATTTTATGAATGTGAGTTGTAGGCTTTTCTCGCAAACATTTTTGCCCTAGGTAGAGTTAACTTCCTTCTATCTCTAAATTACACTGCCAAATATGTGAACCGTGCAGTCTCAACCCTGAGTAATGTGTGCAGCATGAAATATGATAATTATTGCAAAAATGTTACCAAAAATGATCCTGGGTGAACTTTCAAGTGTGAAAAGCCCATTTAATAGCATTCCTGACCTCAGCTGGCATGATGCCCCTGCACTGCACATTTAAGCATGGAAAAATGGTTAGATGGTCTCCATCTCCGTCTTTCTCCCTCCATCGCTCTGTACATCTCTCACGCTTTTGTCTTCATCAGTTCATCATTCAATCATCTACATTATTTCCCATCATTTTAGAAAGCCTGCCATTCATCTGAACTGTACAGCAGCAGTAGTTATTCCTCTAAACATCAAGCCCCTTCCTACAATCGCTGCCAGGTCTGTCATCTTCATCCACTCCTTCTGCTGCTGAGTATCTATCCACTGTTTAAATCCCCTCTTTCATTTTTTCCCCTGTCGTGTCCACCTTTTTTTGCAGTTCTTCTCCACTTTTACTCTGTATTTGATTTGAAATGTTCGTCTCTTCTCTCTGTTTAGTCGTCTTTGCTGCACAGCAGGAAGCACAGGGTTTGTGCTGCTCCTCATATTACCCTCTGCCCCACAGCACTTCCTGTACAATAACAGGCGCAGCTCTGTACACACGTTTTGAATACTTTCACTCTCATCCACATCTGGGGTTAGCTAGATCTTAAACCCACACAGACCACAAACACCTGAGGATTGAGCTAACTGCTTGTGCTTTGGCTTTGACTTGTAGTCCTTAAAGGTGAAGTGTGTGATGGAATTTTATTTGCTTGTTTAATTGTTTTCCCAACCAGACTTCCCAAAAACCTGTTATAGTTAGTTATTTGAATGACTACAATGCTTCTTTCCTGGTAAACATTGAAACATTTCAAAAAAATTTACCGTTTTAACCAGCGGTTTGTAATCCTGTGATCTTGCTCTAACTTCTTCTTTATTAGCTCATCAGTCAGTAGACATTTTAAAAGGGGGTTTGCCCTATGAATAGCAATCTCAGCATATTAAACTGGGATAAAAATGAATAAAATATTGAACTATTACACACTTCACCTTTAACAACTAGTTCTAGACCTTTCCCCCACCAACCTGACAGAAATCAAATGATGTCACCTGAATGTGATGAAAGACTGTTGATACACTGTGCATAAAAAAGTGAGACTGTGGAGAGAGTTTGCATGCTCACTTGCACAGAGTGGTTATGGGTAAGAACTCAAGGCAGGAGAAGATGATAAACTCTGCTGTGTGTTTATGTCTGTCCGTCATCAGGGCTCTGTATATGAGGACAGTCTCTACAGTGGCTCTCGACGCCCCAGTGCTCGTGCTGTAAGAATGATTGCACTGAACTGTAAATGTGCATGAAATCTGTAACGTTAACTTGTGGATCGAATTCCCTAACCAACAAGTGTGATAACTTTTTTTATTTTTATTATTTATTTATTTTTGGTAATTAATGCTATAATGCCACTCAGAGCATTCTCAAAATATTACTTGTGTATGATTTAACACATTAAACACATGGGACTGAATGTGATTTAGAAGCTAATGCAGGTCAGAAGTGCTTTGAAATGCTTTTAAGAAGGCTTTGAATGAGTTTTGTTAATTCCATAAAGTTAAGAGTGCTTTATATTTGTAGAGCTGACAATCTTAACATTGTCACATGACATTATCTTTTGATAAACATTAGGATTTGTTGTTAAAATTGACATGAATGTTTAAAGGAAAGTGTATATTTTAGGTGTTTTTAATTTTTAATGACAAAATAATGTTTGGAAATGTAAACTGATATATTTACTACTGAAACACTACAGCAAAACATATAAATAACTGACTTTTGCACAGTACTGTATATTAGCAATCATAATCATAAACTATATATGTCAACTGTTATATTTCACTAGTTCATTTAATTGATCTGTAGTACCATAGAACCATTTAAAAGTACAAATATTGCATGTCTCTCAGATTAATAACTGCATGTATAATCTTAAGAAATGAACAAAATGCAGTTTAAAATAATTTTAGATGCAGTGTCACAAATGTAAATTTCAAGTATTTCATGTCAAGCACGCTCTCCAACAAAGGATTGCCAGGCATGTGTGTTGTCAAAGTGGGTAGTCTTCTACCAGCTTGTTTTCTTTTTGTAAATTTGTACAGATTGTATAATTTTTTTTTTTTTGAGTCTCTTACGGATGTGCGGTGACTGTATCAGGCCTGAAATGTCTGACGATATCAAATCCATTTTGATCCATTTTGAGTACATCGTCTCTCTTACTCTGTCTCTCTGTTTCTTCCCATTCTTATTGCGTGTGTGTGTGTGTGTGTGTTTGTGTGTGTGTTCGTTCCTCTAGTCCTCTGAATACGGTGGTTTCCCGGGCTCCAGCTTTAGGACTTCGTCCAGAGCAAATTCTGCGTGTGGAAGTCCAGTGGTGAGCAACTTCACTGCCACTGGTGCCCAAGATTATCATGGACTATCACAATTATATTTCTCAAGTTGCTTTCTCAGTGACCAATTCAGTTACAGCTACAAGCATCCAGTCCATTGAGGCTTGTGCTTTTAATGTCTCATAAATCCGGTACTGCTGAAATTGATTATTGTTCCTAGCTAGATCAGTGGATGAATATGCTTTGTCTCTAAAATGTAATTGCTTGATGTTTACCTTATTAAGTAGGGTTGAGTTACTTTAACAGTGTAAGCAAGGACATCTGAGGTTATATGAGTGTTTGTGTGCATTCTTTCTTTGGGTGCATGCAAAAAGCCAACTGTTAAACTTGGACAGTTGAGACTTCACAAATAGCTGAAATACCTCTTGCATTGATGTTCATTGCTGTCATCTGGTGGTTTCCAGGAGGACTGCAGCAGCTCCGTGGCTAGTTTTATGCGCAGCTCAGCTAGTATCAGTGGCCTCTCTAGAGACCTTGACCATGTGGTCATTCCTGACCTGCCAAACGTTAATGGGAGGCTGTCAATGGTATGAGAGTGATATCTTCGGGTTCATGTGATTTGTGGTGGTTGATGCCCTGGTTTAAATTGCTTGTGTGTGTGTGTGTGTATACAAGCAGTGGCATGTTGAATTGAGGTGATGGTCAGCATGTGAGATGGTCAGTGGTCAGAAAAGTGGTTGTGGTTGCAGGGAACCACAGAAGTCTGATGTTTATAATGATTATTGATAGAATTTCCAGTTGTTAATATTGTAAGTCAATGTTGTTTGTATAAAAGACCTATTCACAGCACCCTGTTAATTACAGAATTGCTTGATGGTTACAGATTGATTATTAATCAAATACTGTCATTGTGGTTTGATTCTTATCAGCTCGACTTGGACTGATATCTCTTTTACTAACTTGTTTGTGTTGACAGCATGTCTTCAGGGAACAGCATGAATCAGAATATGAATGAACAAGAGACTCGATGACTTGACTCGATTTTATCTTTTTCAAGACTACAAAATCTATTGACTGTGCATCTTTTTTAATTACAGGCTGATGACAGGTTAGAGCGAGACTACTTAGAAAAGGTTTGTGAATTTAATTGAATTTTTTTTGTCAATTTGTTTATCTTTTTAGCCATTACTCTATAACCAAGGGATGTTACCTGCTGTATGACTTTTTAGGGATCCTCACGAGCATCAACTATTTCTGGCGCCACTCTTACCTCTCTAGGTGGGACGTCCTCACGGAGAGGAAGTGGAGATACAGCCATCACTGCTGACACAGAAGCATCCATAAGGGAAATCAAGGTGTGTGTCCTGATCTCTTTGTCTTGTGGCAGTTTACATTTAAGAAGCAGGCTTATAGAACCACAATATCATCCCATGATTACATGGTATGCATTTGATGGCAAATTAGTTAATAGTACATATTTTATAAATATATTTATTTATTATATAATTTAGTCTGATAAGAACTCATTGCTCATTTTCATCATTCATCTTGCTCACAGAAAACAATTTCCACTTTCTTTATGTTGCTCAGTCTTATTTCTAGTGACCTGTCTTCCAACAAATTCTCAGCTCCAATCAAACACACCTAAACAATATAACTAAGATGTTTGTGTGTTGAACTCTTCAGGAGCAGGACTGACCACCTTTTATGATCTGCTTCACTGTTATTTTCTACAGCTTTGTACTTGTTTTTTTTTTTTTTTTTTTGCACAGTAATTCATTTGAAAGTCTGGTGTTCTTTACCCTTCAATTGCTCTTCCTCCACTGCATCCTTTATCCTTCCTCTTCATCCTCACTCTTCATGCTTTTCATTCAGGAGATCCATGAGCTTAAGGATCAGATTCAAGATGTGGAGGCAAAGCACATGCAGAACCTCAAAGAGCTCAAGGTACATGGCTGGTAAAGGCAGTGCCAGTCCAAAAGCCCAGCAAGAACCTGCTTTGTTTTGATTTATATATTATAGTGCTGGCAAAGGAACAACACATTTTGTGCTTTTTAACCAGCGAGTGGTGGATCAGAAAAACAATGAGATGATATGATGTTAGTCTCTGGTTCTCTCATCTTGCATGTTTATATGTCTATGCCACTGAGGTCTATAGCCTCATTTTCTCCGCCTTGCTTTCATCTTTGACTGTATCTTATTCTCCGAAACATATCGTTACACATCCCTCTTCATGATTTAGTTTGATTCAATTTTTAATGTTAAGGAGAAATTTAGTTTAGAATTGTGTTTAAGACTGATGTAGAGGTTGAGGTATAGAAATGTATGCAGACGTGTGTTTGTGAGTGTTGGCTGGTTTTCATCGTGGTGTCTGACTTTTTAAAGGATTCTCTTTTGGAAGTGGAGGAAAAGTACCGTAAGGCCATGGTCTCCAATGCACAGCTGGACAATGAGAAGACCAATATGATGTATGAAGTGGACACTTTGAAAGACTCTTTAATGGAACTGGAGGAGATGCTCTTTGAAACACGCCGTGAGCTTGAGGAAAAGTGTAAGGTCTGTACAGTCAAGTGTGCATTGTAATGTTTTGTTTAATATGTTGTGGAACCACAAAAAATAGATTGTAAAAATAGTAAGAGCTTTTAATTGGAAATTAAATTTTTTTTAATTTTGTAATCTTTTTTTTTTGTCATTTTATGAGTTGTGTACAAATGGCATTTTTGTACTTTAATCTCAGTGATAACGCTCTTATATATTCAGTTTAAAGGGAAAAAAAAAACAACTGAAGGCAGTTTTATATTTTAGGACCTTGAACGAGAGAAGCATGCTCATAGCATACTGCAGTTTCAGTTCAGTGAACTGAAGGAGACGTTGAAACAGAGTGAAGAACTGCTCACTGTGAGTATTGTGGTATTTATGCATGTGCTAAAACCTGGTCTTTTTCAAATGCTTGGCTTATCTGCCCATCTGCTTTAACAGCTTCTCTCCTTCCTTCATCTTTGGTCTTCTTCCATGCACAATATCTCTCTATAGGAGATCCGTCAATTACAGCTCAAGCAAGACGGCAATGTTAGGGAGATTTCTGACCTCCAGGAAACTATTGAGTGGAAGAATAAAAAAATTGGGGTATGATCCCTCAGTATCCAACTCCTGTAAAAACTGTATTTGTCATTCCCTTCACTGTAAGAGAAATATAATGTTATCTGTCAAACATATAATTGTAGTTGAACTAGATTCCACATCTGTTTCCTGCTACAACCTGTCTGTCATTGCAAAACTGTTCTTGTCTGCAGCACTGATGTTTTCATTGCTTTCACCTTCTTTCTCTCCTCTTCGCCCGCATCTTTGCCAAATCCCTTCTGGTGCTGTTCAGGCATTAGAAAGGCAGAAGGAATTTTCTGATGCCATTCGAAATGAACGGGATGAGCTTAGAGATGAGGTTGTTCAGCTCAAAGATATTTTGAAGGTATTGATGCGTGTGGTGAAACTAGGGCTCACTCTTTTCTCATTACATTTTCCTAACGAAAAAGCTTTATATTCATTTTCATGTACAGATGCTAAGACCCAGACTATAATGTAAACCGAGATTCATTAACACTCAATCTCTGACTGAATGAACTGTATCGTAAATATATTTTCTATAAATACATATTTACAAATAAGAAATCTAGGTCCAGTGCATCTAAATTTAACCAGATTTTTTAAAAATAATAAGTATACTAATATTAAACTGTTTTGCTGTCCAGAAACATGGCATTGTCCTTGGACTCGACTTGGCCACCAATGGAGAAACAGATGAAGTCGGAAAGGCTGATCAGAATTCTCAAACTGCATCAGCTGAAATCCGAGAGGGGAGTAGTGTACTAGGTAAGCTGCTTTCCTTAGCTTCATTCATAGCATGCTAACATGTTTTAGCTTTGACACTTTGCATTTTTGGCTTGTACAGCTCAAGCCAAGTCTAACCAAACTGTCACCGTCCCATTAACATCTCTCACCCTTTCCTGTTTCTCTGAATCCACTTTACATATACAGCTAGAATGAAAGTTAACACTACAGAGCCATGTCTCTTTCTTGAGTCTACATTTCAATACTCTGCTGAATGAGTGTTTGTAAATTTGCTGAAAATGTCAACATCCTTGAATTTAACATCAAAATCAAGAAAAGGAATTGCAGTGTAGCTTGTTCAGTTCTTGACTTTATTTTGGGGTTTTCTTCTTCGGGACATCCTTCAAGACTTTTGATTTGTATGGGTTTAAGAACTTTGCCATGGAGTCTTTTTTTGCTCCTTTCCCTCTTTCTTTTTCTTCTTGCTCTAAAAATTTGCCAAATATTCAAAGGCTTCTACAGATTTTAAATACTGACACCTCAATCATCTCCCAGGCACTCATCAGTTGAAGGTGTGTAAAGACCAGCAACAAAAAGATTTGGATGATGGGGTGCCAGGGAATCAGCAGATTTCAGCAGAGCTCAGTTCTACAAATGCAGCTTTAGAAGCAAATGAGATTGGAGATCTTGGGGATCAAATGAATCAGGGTGTAGAGCAGCCTGAGAATAGACCTGAAGAACCTCCAAGTTCTGTTGGTGATGATAAACTCACTGCTACAAGACCCACGGAGCAGATCAAATCTGAGGCACATATACCAGAAGATTCAAGAGCTAATACAGAGGAATTAGAGTGCATTGTTCACAAGGATGGACATTTGGAGACAGATCAACAAGAGAGTGAATGTGTCAAACTTAGTCAGGTCATCAAAGAAGAAACTCCTTTAGAGTCTGTCTCTGGTTCTGTCCATGATGAACCTGATAAACCTGGTCAACCTGTGCTTGATGATGAACTCAAAGAGGAGCCTGCAAAATCATCTCAAACAGACAAGCTTGCCAAAACCCAAGGTGCTAGTGCTTCAAATAAAAAGAAGAAAAGGAAGAAGAAAAACAAGCAGAAGCAAAAACAAAGTCACAAGCTAGAGATTGACACAAAGATAGATGACAAGACTAAAACAGTCTGTAGTGAAGACAACCCAAACCAAAAAACAGAAGGTGATCTAGAAGGAAACAATCAGGAGCCCTTAGGGAATGATGTATCCCAAACAACGATGAATACAGATGTCCCACCTGATGCTAAAAGAACCAGTGAATTGGATGGTATCAAAACAACAAGTGCAAATATACATGCTGATGAGATTCAAGATAAAATTCGGTTAGTTACAGATGAAGCTGATTTAGCAGGAATTTCTAAAACAATCTCTAATTTTGATTGTCCTGAATCTAGCAATGGTATCATTTCAGATGATCTGTCCAGCAAAGTTATCTCTAACCCTGCAAACATTATTGATAAACACACTGAGGATTCAACAAATCCTGACTCTGAAGCTGTAGACTTTAGTTGTGAGCTTGTATCTTCAGAAACTGAGACTTCACTGCCTCGTGAACCTGCTGCTCAGTCCATGGATGCAGGTGAAGGGGGTGTTGAGTCCATCAGCTGCTCTGAGAACATTGAGAGATCTTCATCAATAGACATGAAGGAAGTGAAGAGTCATCTGAACTGTGAAGTGGAAGAACAGGAGGTAAATGTCCAGAACACTGATATAGATGGGACCACTAACCCTGAATATCAAGATGACTCTGCTCATCCCCCTTCCTCTGTAAAGGAGAATGTGGAAAATGAAGCTGAAAGGGTAATCCAGGAACCATCTATTGATCAGCCAATGGAAAACCAACTTCAAGACCGTATTGGAGCAGAATTGGAGCAGGAAGAGGTTGAGAGACGAGATGATCTGGATAAAGAAAACCTTAAAGCGCCTACTGAAAAAGTGTCTGATACCCAAGAAAGTATTGTATCAGGATTAGACCAGGAAGAGGTTGAGAGACGTGAGGATCTGGATAAAGAAAACCTTAAAACGCCTACTGAAAAAGTGTCTGATACCCAAGACAGTATTGGAGCAGAATTGGAGCAGGAAGAGGTTGAGAGACAATATGATCTGGATAAAGAAAACCTTAAAACGCCTACTGAAAAATTGTCTGATACCCAAGAAAATATTGGTTTAGGATTAGACCAGGAAGAGGTTGAGAGACAAGATGATCTGGATAAAGAAAACCTTAGAGTACCTACTGAAAACATGTCTGATGGAAGCCATGGTGACAACACCCCTTTAATTGAGACACAGGTTCAGGTTGTGCATGAGGATCACTCGTCTCCCAATGAAGCAATTAAGGAATCAGTTGGAGAGTCAGATTCTTCTGACCAAGAACCTAAGGTTGGAAAAGATGAGGAGGAAAGATCGATCCAAAATCAGCTTAAAGTGCAACTGTCTAAAGATGGAGAAGACCTTCTGGTAAAGTCAGATGTGGCTGCTCAAGAGCTGATAGAAGAAGAAGAGGAAGATGAAGGAGAATCGTTTGATTTTGATGAAATGGATCTTGAAGCATCATCAGATGCCCCTCTAAAAAATGTTCTAGATCAGCCAACAGAAGAAGGTACTCTTTTCAAAAATTACATCCAAGAAGCAAAACAGGAATTCCAAAGTAATGTCACCAATGAGGACCAAACTCAGAAAGAACATCTAGAACTTGCAGATCAGGAATCAAAGTCTAAAGAGCAGAAAGATGATGGACAAGACACAGAAAACCCACAAACAACAACAGTTATACAAGGATGTTTAACAGAGGACAGCCAAATCAGCAGTGAAGTCAAACCTAATGATCAGCAGCATGAGACTTCTGGAAATAAAGATGCATTTGAGGAGCATCAGCAGGCATCAGAAAATGTGACGCTCAGTAAAGGAGTTAATCTGATCTCAGAGATGGAGAAAAGAAATGTTGGCCAAGAGATCAATAGTTCCATTCAACACGGAAACAAAGTGTCAAGTATTTCAGGAGATCTGGAAGTTGAGAAGGAAACCACAGAAAGAAACAAGGCACATGAAAGAAAAGAATCTAAAAAAAGTGGAAAAGGGAAAGGGAAGGGCAAGGGGAAAGAAGAATGTAAAATGTCTTAATAGACAAGGACATTGCTGAGTCTCATCCCAGCATCTTCAATGGAAAAAAGTATTTTGCACTTATGCTGTTCCTAATGAAATTATTTTGGGACCATTACTTCAGAGAACCCTAAAATAACCAAACCTATCTTACAATCAATCCCAGTTATCAGTCATTGCATCTTTTCAGCAAACATTTTATACATGTTTTACACCTGATTAACAATACAGACAGAACACTTGAAATTAGTTCAAACAGTATTTAAAATCCCCAAACCAATTACTTATTAAATGCTATGGGTTTAAAGTGTCATTTGTATTATGAAATTTTACATGAGCATGAATAAAATGTTCCTTATACTATATGAGTGATACAACTGATCAGCTTTCTGTCTGTGCTGCAGTCATGTTTAGCAACTCCTTAATTACACTGTTTTCGGTAACAAAGGACCTATAATGTATTTTGGGTTAAATGGGTGTTATGTTGTTAAAAATGGTGGTAAATAAAAAATAAAAAAGTTATTGTGTGCCAAACTTATTAAACAATCCTCTAAGAATTTGACCGGAGCTTTGAAGTTATGTTTTGATTTTACAATTTATTTGTTGGAAGATAAGTTTGGAAAAAAAAAGGAAATATTTGATTCTGTTAGGTGAAGATGGTGTTGGAACATTGAGACAGTGTTTGTTAAGTGAACCATGTATTTTAAAATAAAACTTGAGCAATTAAAAATTTGTTTTACACTATTGTTTATTATGTAAATTTTGTAAGTATATTGATACAGGACATTTAATTAAACTTCTTCAGATAAGATTGACTTATTTTTAAGTCATGATAGTTTTATTTTTTAGGACAAAAATGATAATATGTCACTGTCACACATTCATTGCTTCACAAACCTCAAGCTCACATGAAAAACACTGTCATGTAATAGACGTACAGATTGAACGCTAAGAGATTTTGACTTCATGAGGCTGAAGCCTCTGAGGTCACTGAAGTTTCTGCATGTTGTCCATCCTCATCCTTCACATCCCAGCATAGGATAGCCTCACTTTTTGCATGCCCTGACTCCTCCCCCTCCATGCCTTTGGCTCCTCCCACCCCTGGTATGTGAAATCTTTCCTGTCTAACCTTGGAATTTGTTTTAACATGAGAATGTAATATTTTATTATTGCAAAATACATGTTTAAGATGTTTAACTGTAGTTGTTAAAATACATGAATGTCCCAAAATTGTTTAATTTTATTAAGGTAGATAAACTGTTGTTTTTCATAAAAAAAATAAATAAAAAAAAAACCTGCAAGGAAAAATATGTTGATTGTTGTCTAATGGTCTCTCTTGAACTTGCTTTTCAGAAATTCGCTTGCGAAAACTGGTTGATGAGAGGGAAAACTTAATAGAGCAGGTGCGCTGCTGGCAGTTACAGTACCTTACGTTGACTTTATCCTCATTTTGTGCCATTACAAGCATGATTTTCTGTTTGTTTGTTTTTTTTTCTATTCAGGTTAAGCGATTGAAAGGTCAGCTTGAGCAGAAGAAACAGAAGAATGGTATGGAGGATTCGTCCAGCCCACAGGGAGATGTGCTGGAGAATGGTGCTGACTCCAGCATCATGGATATACAGAGTAAGAAACTGCCTGCACTCTGTCAGCTATGGGCAAAAGTTCTTCAGCTCACACTGTTCATTACATTGTTAGCAATCATTTTTAATGGATCTGGGCATGTATCAGGGCTGGTTCTTGACAGCTAAAGAAGGGTGGGCTGGGAGGGGATTTGTATTGCAAGGGGAAAAAGCCTAGATATATTGTAGTGTAACTGAAACAGGTCAATTTAGCTCAAAGGGAATCATTTAATAATTTAAAGGGAATTTGAACAGAATCACTGTTTCACGGCTGATCACTGAGACGCCCTGCGATTCACTGAACAAGCCGTTTAACATCAAATCTGCGCTGGATATTAATATCCAAACTATAGCGAAACACTATCAATTAGCACAGTAACAAGATCGGCAGTTTAAGACATTAACTTGTAAGCACAAAACACAAGATACTTCTCTTTTCAATATGAATAAGGCTTTATTAGATAAATCTAAGACATATAAACTAATCTAACACAAACGCACGCACACACACATTCACACAAGTTGCAGGAAGATCGAAAGTTAGAGAAAGATGAGTTTAAGAGAATGGAAATATGGAATCCCAAGTTTACAGCAATACGTTAAATTGCATAGACATGAACAACCATCAATCACGTAATTAGCGCTCGCATTGAGTTCCTCAATGGGGTTAAAATTATATTAGATACACCAGCACAAATGTCTGAGGGTACATTGCCTTGGTTTCTTGTGAAAGGGACTCCCGTTGAAAGGGGTATCCCGGTGTCGTTGATTGGCTGGAAGTTCAGTCGCTGAAGTGACGTCTTGGGAAGCCCGTGGTTGTTGGGCGTTGGCTGAAAGTGCAGAGTCGTGTGCGCTGGTCGAAGTTGAACGGGCACCCAAGGTCAGGCATCGGAGACTCAACGTTACAAAACTTAACTCAGAACCCGAAACTCTCAAACGGAAAAGAAAAGAAATGAAATAAAGTTTGACGAGACAAGGTGGTGCTTCTTCTCATCGTGGCTAAGTAGCAGCAGGCTTGCAGGCCAAGCACGCTGGAACCACGCTCAAAGAACAGTGATGACAAACAGCATGACTAATAGCAGCAGCATAGCTAGAGACTAAAAAGCTGGCATGACTGATAGCAAAAGCAAGGCTAGAAATAAAATCAAAGATTTTATGGTGTCCTAAGTATTTAAACTGGCCTGTTGGCCACACCTCAAATGTTGTCTTGACCAATCAGATATTGTCTTGGCTCGGGGGTATCATAAATCATATGTGTATCTTACCAAGCATGTGGTCCGAATTTTCCTGCCTTGCAGGGTCTAATTTTGGACATGATTCCTATAACCAGGTTATGATATATTTGAAAAAATAAATGATTGTCAGGACAATATCAAGCAAGCAGATTCAATTAGATCAATACTAGACATGACTATGTATCCTATAGTTATCAAAAGACATACACAATAAGTGATTATAACATGATAGTCGAATGTGTGGGTTACATATAAATGAATATGGAGTTAAGCGATGGAATGATATTCATTTAGAAGTCATTTTGGAGTTCATTTTGGTCCATATATATGTACAAAAGACAGTTTCTTTGTCATTCTCTGATGTTCTGTGAAGACAAAGGTTTAAAGCCCTTCCCCCTTAGGAATTTCAGTCTGGTTCTGCTGGGTGGGGGAAGTCAATGATACTTGTGTTACTCGATCTCATGGGTTTACATGTTATGTCCAGCGTTGCATTTCCATTACGAACAACACATTTGACACCAAATTTCTCTTCTTCGAATTGAAATTGTAAATAATTGTTCTAGTGGTGTTAATGTTGAAAGCTGTTGTGTTAACAAGTTGGTTGCTCATCTTGCTTGGGACTTGTGGCACAGACTGTTTTATGACTTCCTGAGGAATTCGGCTCCGTGTTTCAAACACAGTTTTGATAGACTCTTTAATTTGTCTGGTTCGACTCATTTCTATTACAGTAGATATCGCTATATTAACTAAAGGATGTTTTATGTACACTGGGGGAAAAAAAAAAGCTTTCATGGGCAGCCTAGAATATCATGCACTTTCACAACAAAATAAACTTATTTTCTTTATTGAATAATAATAATAAACTCGTTGTTCTTTCTCTGTAACTAACTTTTTTATTTATACCAAACAAGGCCATAATCATATCTAGAACTTTAGGGGGACTATTAATTCTTTTGAAAATATTATGACCAGACTACTATTGTAATGGTAAAAGAACTAAAATAATATATTTTTTTTTTTTGTAAAGTAATCAATCTGAACTGCATAATGGATAATGCTGTTGCTATTGTAAGTAATTATTACATTCAACATTAACAGCAAGTCAAAAGGGGTAAGCTTTCAACTGTGTAGTCTACATGCATTTTAGATGCTTGTATGTGCTCATGCCCCATCCATGCAAAGAAAACATTATTAAATAGTTTTATTTTTCTTTAAGAACATTAAAACTGCTTTTGTGTTCTGCTTTTAATTTGGTTTTGGAGGTTAACTCAAAATTTTCCTTTGATTACGTCCTTGTTTTCATTAACAAGTTGGGCAAGAAGCTGTTCTTGCGTCCAGTTTGGTTTTATTTTATGCTTGCATATCTTACTATCAGCCATGATGATTCTACTACTATATGCATATCCACAAACTGTTTGTGAGAAGCACACATTTAAGAGGCTGACAATAGGCTGAACATATACAGAGGGGATCGAAAGTTTGGGCACCCTTTGCAGAATCTGTGAAAATGCGAGTAATTTTCAGAAAATAAGAGAGATCATACTACATGCATGTTATTTTTTATTTAGTACTGTCCTGAGTAAGATATTGTACATAAAAGATATTAACATTTAGTCCACAAGACAAATAAAATGCTGAAATTATTAAAATAACACCACTCAAAAGTTTGGGAACCCTTGGTTCTTAATACTGTGTGCTGTTACCTGATGATCCACGACTGTCTTTCTGTTTTGTGATGGTTGTGCATGAGTCCCTTGTTTGTTCTGAACAGTTAAACTGAGAACTGTTATTCAGAAAAATCTTTAAAGTCCTGCAGATTCTTCAGTTTTCCAGCATCTTTGCATATTTGATCCCTTTCCAGCAGTGACTTTATGATTTTGAGATACATCTTTTCACACTGAGGACATTTGAGGGACTCAAACACAACTATTAATAAAGGTTCAAACGTTCACTGATGCTCCAGAAGGAAACGATGCATTAAGAGCTGGGGGGTGAAAACTTTTGAACACGATGAAGATGGCCAAATTTGTCTTATTTTGTTGAAATATAATTTTTTTCCATTTAGTTCTGCCCTTCGTAAGCAACAGAAGATACTTCTATGTTTCCCGGTACACAAATTAAGTACAAACTTTCGAGCCCCCCTGTACTTAATTAGTGACACTTGCATTTTAAAATATATATTTGTTTTTAAACCTTTATTTGAATACTGCAACATAACATCACATTCTACAATATTTAAATAAATAAATCTCTGACAGAGACCCCTCCCCTATCAGCCAATCACTGTGTGCATAGTTAGTAAGCATGCTGACATCATTCATAGCAATGAGTTCAACCCTAGGTGTAGATGCTAATAAACAAATAAATAATTTGACTCGTAGCATTTTTCATTGTTGAATTGTACTACCTACTGTAGTAATGGGAGGTAGCAATATCTGACAGGGTAGTACAAACGACAGAACACTGGACTGTTCGGCTATGATTAAATATGGCTGTGGTCACACTCATCTTAAAGAAACTTGGACTAGATTTGTCTGTTCTGAATAAATTCAGACCTAGATCTAATTTCTTGTTCATTTCCAAACTGTTTGAAAATGTGGTTGATTTGTAGCTACAAGCACAAATATCTCTGCCAACAATCTTCTTGACCCCTTATGTTTTCAATCAGGCCACAGCACTGATATAGCACTGCTAAAAATTACGACTGACCTTTTAGTATCTGCTCATTTTGGCTGTATTCCTATCTTGTTGGATTTAACAGCAGCTTTTTTTTTTGTTTACACCATCTCATCATATACTTATTTCTCGGCTATCGGCATCACGGGTACTGCTGTGTCTTGGTTTATATCATATCACTTGGATAGACTTATTTTTATAAGAGTTCCAAACTTTAAATCGTCGTTTGGTTCATTCTCTCAAGGTGTCCCTCAAGACTCAGTTCTTGGACCTCTCCTGTTCAACACTGATTTGCTTCCCCTTGATCAAATTATCCATAGCTATGGTCATTATTATGCTGATGACCTGCAAGTTTTCATATCAGGTCGTTCCGCCTCTACTATTTCACTTAATTCATTGAATGCCTGTATTGCTGACATTAAAAATATGGTTACATAGCAACTCCCTACAACTAAACAATGATTAAACTGAGTTTATTGTATTTGGTCCATCATCTCTCTTCAAACTTTTGAACTGATTATATCCATTGATGGGGCCATGTTAACACCATCTGGAAATTATGGTGTAATATTTGACTCGTCAATTACATTCCAATCTCAAATTATTTCCAAGACTGCATTTTACCAGCTCATCAATATTGCTTGTCTGCATCCTACTCGAAGTACAAAAGACACTAAAACTCTAATTTATGCCTTAACTTCTCGTCTCAATTACTGTAACTCACTTCTCATTGGACTGCCAGCTAAAATGATTACTAGGCTACAGTATGTTCAAAACTCATCAAGTCATAAAGCCTAAACACACTACCTCATTACTATATATTCTCTATTGGTTGCCTGTTTCTGTTCACATTCAGTATACAATGCTTTTGTTAACTTTTTAATGTCTTCATGGATTTACTCACCATTATTTATCTGAACTGCTGCACTATTATAAACCTTCTCGCTCTCTTCATTCATCTGATTCAAACCTGCTTATCATATCAATGGGTGGTAGATCTTTCAGTGCTGAAGCTCAGAAACTCTAAAATTCTCTTCCACCAATTCTTTGCATCATTGTAACTATATAATTATTCATATCTCAACAAAAAAAACTATAATTTCTTTATACTATTTCAAGCCTTATTCTGATTGATTTGCTGTGTAACTACTGGGTATTTGTGGTGTTCTTTCTGGTTTTGCTGTTAAGTCACTGTATTTATGTCTGCATGCATGAGTACAATCACATGAATTTATGATTAAAGCTGTATTTATGTATTCTCTCCTTGTACAATGACCTTGAGCTTTGGAAAGGCACTTTATAAATAAAACTTATTTGTAAATGTTCTTTATTTCAGGGGATGCAATCAGACAAATCAATGACCTCAAATTTAAGCTTGTCAAATCAGAGCAAGAAGTCACAGCACTTGAACAGAATGTGAGTTCTTTTAATATATTTCATTACTATTAATAACTCATTTTACTCTTCTAAAATAGTGAAACATTTGAAGTGTTTTAAATTGAAACTCATGTTATAGGTCACAAGGCTCGAGGGTCATGTGACCCGTTACAAAGCTGCATCTGAAAATGCAGAGAAGGTGGAGGACGAACTCAAAGCTGAGAAACGCAAAATGCAGCGAGAGGTAATATAGCCCAATAGCTCTACTTTCATAAAAAAAAAAAAAAAAATTCCAGTGATACTTGTCCATATAATAAAATGAATGGCTTGCTCAACTATTTTTATGATAGTTACGCTCTGCACTGGATAAGATTGAAGAGTTGGAGTCCAGTAACAGCCACCTCTCGAAAAGGCTGGAGAAGATGAAGAGTGGCCGGGGAACAGCAACTCCCTAATAGTTTCAGCTCTGTCCCATAATCTGTCCGAATTCACCTCCACTGCCTATCCATTTCCCATCATTCTGAACCTAAAGCAATGTTGATAAAACTATAAACAACCCCATGAGAACCCTGCTACCGTGCCATTTCTTCCTGTTTATCCATTTAGGTTGAGTTCTTCATCTTTGGAGAATCCAATCAGGACTCTCAAAGGAAGCAGGAGGACACTTGTGTGCCTCATTTAAAAGCACAAACACTGTAGTTCAAAAAGTTAGAATGGTAATTGTCACGTGAATGTTGCTGAATTTATTTGAGCTTAATGTGCAAGGCTGTCTGAGATTATTTGGAGAAGGATCTTGAAAGAAAATGTATGGATTCGTAATGTGAAGATAAGGACATGTTGTCCAGCTCTAGGAAGTCTGGATAACCATTTGTTTGGTTAAAGACACCAGTTGCTTCTCTAAGACAAGACAGATGAGTATGTGTGATTGTGCGCGTTTGATGCTTTCATGTGTTCCACTTGCAAAGATATTTTATTAGCACTATTTAGTCGTCTAGATCTTATATATCCGAAGCCAAATGTTCTGGAGTAATATTAAGGTCTCGCAGCTGGCTCTTGCCATCTGTGTTCCTTTATTTTTTTTCCTCTAATGAATTGTCTATAATGGTCTTCCTGACATGCTGAAAGACCAGTGTGACATACATGATTGAGGATGAATACCGATTCCTAGTGAATTTTGTTGTTGCATTGACGCTGACAACTGAACCACATACATCAGAAAGTTGTTCTATTTCAGGCTAAGCAGCAACTTTTGGTGTTGTTGTTTTTGACAAAATTTAACAGAAATAACCTCCAGGTGATAAAGTCTGGAAGATTCAGAACGGTCAAACCTATTATGAGGAATGATGTGATCAGAAGCATTAGTTGTTGAAGACTGTTGTGATCACTAGCACCATTTATTATCACCAGCCTGGATGAGAGGCGGCTCCACCCAGTTTACAATGCTTTAAACCATTTGTAGGTTAACTATGAATTATGATCTGCAATAAAATGTAAATTTTAATAAAAAGTTGTCTGTGTATACATTCACCTAACAACACAGTGAACCGAAGAAATTCTGAAATGTTTTCTAAACGTGTGCCATGTGCATTTGTGACCTGAATATAATATAAAATACATACATGCATACATACTTTATTTGGAACCTCCGAATGCATATATACAAAGCAACCAAGACTCACAGGTTGATATGGAAAATGTAAATTTAACACACTTTAAACCTAAATAACATTGGTGAAATGAAACCGCAACTCTATCCCTCATACACTAGTTTTCTCAGTTTTTCTTACAAACAACCCCCCCCTCCCCGAAAATTAAGTATATTTATTTGTCCATTAAAGAGATTCAAAGATTTTTTTCCCCATTATAAACTCTCTTCTAGAACTTAGATATACATTATACAAAGATGAACTGAACAACAAATGCACCAAATATGCAGTGAAATTTTGTCATTTCTACATGTGAAGATGTAAAAAGTTGGGTTCCACAATCGAAAGAGAATGAATATTATAGATACGAGTATTGTGTGATTATAGTGCAGCTGAATCACTGCCAAAGCAATATCTACTTTATTTAGGGATCAGTTTCCTCAATCTGGGATGTACGATACTCCACAACAGACTTTTTCATGTTCTTATCTGGAATAAGATCTGTGCAGCTAAGTGGCTTCCCTGTAACTGGATCCTTATTGTTCCTGCAAAAAAAAAAAAAAGTGAGAAGACACCTATCTGAGCAAACAGCTCATCTGTGAGCCTCTGTCTAGTAAGGAACCCTGTTATTCATGTTCATCATCACCGTCTTTTGCAAATCTTAGTTTCAACCTTGTATACCATAACATTTCCTCAAGGAGTAAACTGACTTTCCCAGATGTTTTATGTACTTCAATGGTTCAACTCCTCAAGAACAGTAAGAAACAAGACTTTTCCTTTGAGCACCCAACTCCAAACTCTCAATGCACTAACACAAATAAAATATCAATGGAATGCAAATGTACATTTTCAGAGACCAATCCACTGAATCTTACGTCTTAAGATATTCCTCAACGGCTCTTCGCTCGTACACACATCCACCTTTGGCCTTGACAGGATCAACGAATATCTTCCCTGACAAGGGGCATACCAGATGAGGAGGCACTTGAACATTGCTCTCACCTATGTATTGCTGAAAAGCAGATGAAAATGAGAAAAATATAAATAATCATTGGTGATTTTTTTTTTTTTTAATAAATATAAAACAGGATAATATCCTGACATATAGGAATTATTCACAATTTAATTTACTACAAGTGTACAGAGCCCAGATTGCTTACTACATTATTAAATATAATTTTAACTGGTTGAAATAATGGGAAGGGGGCTGCTCAAGTATGCTTCTATATTCTAATCTCATATTTTCACTCTTTAAAAATGTATGTAATATTTTTTTATTTGTGCTTCTGACATTTAAAACTGTATGACTTTAGACAGTGTGTCCTTTAATATTCATAAACAGGATTCCTCTGACAAAACGTCTGGGAATCGGTTGTTGGTAAAAACTGAATAAAAAAGAATTTACCTTTTCAATGGATTCCATGGACTGACATGCGTTTATTGCAGTGTTATCTTTAGCTGCTTGCTCGTAGACTTCTTTGCTAGTCAGGAATTCCTCTGCTAATATGCTAAAGAAATGATAGACAGTGGACAAAAATACATGTACTCATTCATTATTTATTGTATTCTTAAGTTTATTACATTATTTAGAATCATATCATTGATAAATAATGGAATGCATTTTGCAACTTGAATGAGCTTTCATCTCGGTTCTGATTATATTAGATTAAGTTCAATGAATAAAAATACAAAAAACAAAACAAAAAACACCAGATGAAGATTAAGAGGCTACCTGTCCAGTGGATCTTCTGCCTCTGGGAGTATCAGAAGTCCATGTACAGCATCCAAGATCTCTCTCATAGTGACATCAGCAGAGTAGTTTCGATCAAATATGTTGTGGCAAATCCTTCCCACACTGTTGATGTTGCAATGGTAGATCTATACTGCAGTTAAGAACTTTATAGTGTACAAAATGTGATTTTATAGTGTAAAAAAAAAGTGTTTTCTGTGCTCTACTCTTAATATATTAATCAAAAACAGAAATTAGTTTCTGAAAATTACTGGGGCACTTCTAAGGCTTAAGGATACAGGAGTATAGAACCGAACAACAGGTGGTTTCACTGGATAATCACGACCAAACTGACAATACAGCTCAAAGGTTCCATTCTCATAGGGAGTTTCAGCCGGTCCTTTCATGACAATCCTCCAAAATGCTGAAAAAAAGAAAATGTAAAATGCATGACAACTTTATTGTACATTTTACTTTTGTGTGTAACTTTAACTACATTTAATTAGAGGAAGCAACTGACACCACATCCGAGGATCAAGTGGCAGATTTTAGACTACATACTTTATAGTAAAAGGCATTGACAAATTAGTCAAGTATCAAAAACATTACGCGAGTTTTGTAAAGATAATGCAAGCATCTTAGTTTGGTGTAAGCTCCCCGTTACGGATATTGTTGATTATTACTTAATAGATAAAATAACTCACAATTACAAATGTTAGGAACTATTTGTAAACTTCATGCATGAAAATCTAACAGCAGGAGAAAAAGCAGGAATTGTCTTTTGACCTTTAAAGCAGATTTATACTTACTGAAGTCTGTTTCTGAGGGATACACAGAACAAAATGGATGGGGATCACAGTGAAGACTCTTCAGTTCTTCTATGATCCGTTTATCTTTCTCCATGAAGCGGCCTGTCTTGCATTCTTGGATCTTCTTTTTAAGTACACTAATTAGAAAATTAATTGTTTATAAGTATGTAGTATAAAAATAGTAAGGCTACCATGATATTCCCTATAATTTAAGAGTCTGTACTTTGGGAATATTTACTAAAATACTTTTAAAGAAAAGAACCATGTGCCTTTTTAAATAAGTCATCGTTTTGTAATCATAGTAATTTTGCCCAAACAAACTTCCACACTACTTGAAACCAGTTCACATCACTTTCGATTCAGGTGTTTTGCATGATTAAATATAGGATGACTGAACAGTAGGCCTGCATGAAAAACAGTAAAGGCATAGAGCTGGAAACCGTATTTGATGTGTAACAAATTAAGTGGAGAGCGATATATCAAATTCTTGTTCATGTGTTTAAAAATAAACAGTGGACTTGTAGTCTGTATGTGTGGACAGTCAATAATACTTCTCTGTCCTGGCCGCTTTCTTAGTGATTTGAGCAGGAATCTTCATTTCCGGTCTTTCATCGTAGCCATGGGAGGCAAAAATTTTGGTCAAGTCTTCCTATTGATGAAGAAAAAAAATATATATATATATAATCTTGCTGTTCATAGACATTTTTAACAATAAATTTTAAATCAGATATACTTGTATATACAACCATAGTTAAAAGGGGGGGGGGGGGGGTGAAATGCTTGTTTTCACTCAATATCCTGTTAATCTAGAGTACCTATAGAGTAGTACTGCATCCTTCATAACTCCAAAAAGTCTTTAGTTTTATTATATTTATAAGAGAAAGATAGTCTGTACCGATTTTTCCCGGAAAAACACGACTGGCTGGAGGCGTGACGTGTGGGCGGAGCTAAAGAATCACGAGCGCCAGTAGGCTTTTGCGTTGAGAGCGTTTGGAAGTTGTGACATTAGCGTGAGTAAAAAAACATGCAAAACAAACCATGGCTAACAGTCAGATTCAGCGTATATTTATGATCCAGAATCAGATCCAGAGGCTGAAATTTAACAAGAGCAGCATCAGTAACAATGTCTCTATGTGGTATGTATTGAAACTGTATATATTTGCTTAGCGGTTTTGGAAATTGACTAAGTTCCACTTTATGTCGTCTTTTTTTTTTTTTTTAAGCTGTACATGTGGAAAGTGCAGTTTGAAGACAACATCGCATGTTGTTTACTTGATGTGCTTACGCGCCGATAGCCAAGTTAACAACACAGAGATATTTGAAGCAGTTTTACTCACCCCCTGCGGTTCCAACACACGATCGTGACCCTTTTTCGTTGGGACTGCATTATCCTTAAGAAGTAAACAATGTGCAAATCCGACGAAAACAAGCATCTTCGAAATGCAGGGAACAAACAAAAACACTTGCACAACTCCGTTGATGCTCTGTAAAAATAAACTCCATCCACTGGTCCCTTAATGCTGTTTTTTTTTTTATAATCTGTGCAGGGTTGTCTTGCCCTGGCAACCAAAAACACACTTCTTTTGTGACATTTCGCGACGCTCTCGCTCTGATCAGTGAAGTCTGTTGTACTCTCAGTGCTCTGCTAGACGGGAGCGCACGCTCTTCCGGCAGACGTGCCCTTAGGACCCATATAAGGAAATTCCGCTCCATCTAACGTCACACAGAGCCATACTCGAAAAAAACTTGTGACAAACCGGAAGGAGTATTTTTGGAACAAAAATACTCCTTCAAACATACAAAATTAATTTTTGAAACTTGTTTGTCCATGTTTAGCATGGGAATCCAACTCTTTAACAGTGTAAGAAACTCAGTATGCATGAAGCATTTCACCCCCCCCCCCCTCTTTAAAAAAAGGAATAATATTCAATAGACATTTCAAACTAAGTATAGTTAAAATCTATCAACATATTTACTGACATATCGCTCAAGACTAACTGATGTTAAAATAATGTCAACCTTATTTGGAGCATTTGTGCACAATGCGCATTTCTTGATATTAAAAGGTTAGTTCAACCAATAATCAAAATTATGTAATTAATAACTCACCCTTATGTCGTTCCAAACCTGTAAGACCTCCATTTATCTTTGGAACATAGTTTAAGATATTTTAGATTTAGTCCGAGAGCTCTCAGTCCCTCCATTGAAACAGTGTACACGGTCTACTGTCCATGTCCAGGAAGGTAAGAAAAACAATCAAAGTAGTCCATGTGACATCAGAGGGTCAGTTAGAATATTTTGAAAATACATTTTGGTCCAAAAATAGCAAAAACTACGACTTTCAGCATTGTCTTCTCTTCCGTGTCTGTTGTGAGAGAGTTCAAAACAAAGCAGTTTGTGATATCTGGTTCTCGAACGAATCATTCGATGTAACCGGATCTTTTTGAACCAGTTCACCAAATCGAACTTAATCATTTTAAACCGTTCACGTCTCCAATACGCATTAATCCACAAATGACTTAAGCTGTGGCTGACACTCCCTCTGAGTTCAAACAAACCAATATCCCGGAGTAATTAATGTACTCAAACAGTACACTGTCTGAACTGCTCTGAAGAGAGATATACACTGAGCTGAGCCAGATAATGACTCGTTCACAAGTCAAGTACAGTTTCTGTCAGACGTGTCCGATTCGAGAATCGAGGAGCTGATGATACTGCGCATGTGTGATTCAGCGTGAAGCAGACCGACACGCAGAGTGTCCGAACCGAACTGATTCTTTTTGTGATTGATTCTGAACTGATTCTGTGCTAGTGTTATGAGTGCGGGTAAACCGAAGGCTTGAATCAAGGGCAATCATCGCAAATGACGCCATTACATCGAGCGCAAAATAACCGATGAACCGTTTTCTTCAACCAGTTTATTGAATCGAACTGTCCAAAAGAACTACTGGTGATCCGAAAACCGATTCTTAACTCGTGAACGAGTCATTATCTGGCTCGGCGTTCATCTTCAGTTCTCTCTTCACAGCAGTTCAGTCAGGCCATCCTTAAATATTTTGGTTTGTATTAACAGTAAAAATGTTTTTTTTTTTTTTTTAAAGGGTCTACAGGTCTATATCTAGGTCTATATTTTTTTTTTCAAGTTTCAATGTTATTAAAAAGAAAAAAAAAATGGTGATGTGATTACGTAGGTATGAATTTAAACAAATTAGCAAATTTTAAATAAATGACGTCAATGACTGGGTCTTCAACCAGTGTCTTCGGGCACATAATAGCAAACCTCATTTTGATGCAGGCTATATAGACCACAAACAAATTGAAATCTTTGTCAAAAACATGTAAATTGCATGAATTTCAGGTGAGAAGAAAAAAAATATTAGGAACTATTTTACTTGCATCCACCGCTAGGTGTCAATGCAACCTACAAATGAGAGACCATTTACTTTGCTTATTTGGCTTTTGTGAAAAAAAATCCTGTTTGATTTGAGTGACAAGTGTTCATAGAATCGATTGTATAATCGATTTAGCATCTTTTAGCAGGCTTCAACATGGCTGTGTTTACGATTAGAAATGTCAACAACAAAAAATGCAGGTGATTCTAGCCCGAATCTGTATCTGTATGCATGAGACTGTCTGAATACCGGCAGAATTCACAAAAAAAATTAAATAAAATAAAAAAACCTGGACACGCTCCGAGAGAAGGTCTTTAAAATAAATTTCCCCTTTTCCTTTTTCGAAACTTGTGTTGGTTGGTCCAATCGATTCTCAAACATAAAGTGACAGTCGACACGGTCACGATTTTAGACTAAACGGGAGAAGTGATGGAAGATCTGGGCACATATTTTTGTGCCAAGTTAAAGCGGTGTCGAGCTGTTTTAATGAATTTTTTAGATGTATTATGGTGCCCAAACCCATATGACCGCGAACATTTTATTTACTGCGGCATGTGGTCCGAATTTTCCTGCCTTGCAGGGTCTAATTTTGGACATGATTCCTATAACCAGGTTATGATATATTTGAAAAAATAAATGATTGTCAGGACAATATCAAGCAAGCAGATTCAATTAGATCAATACTAGACATGACTATGTATCCTATAGTTATCAAAAGACATACACAATAAGTGATTATAACATGATAGTCGAATGTGTGGGTTACATATAAATGAATATGGAGTTAAGCGATGGAATGATATTCATTTAGAAGTCATTTTGGAGTTCATTTTGGTCCATATATATGTACAAAAGACAGTTTCTTTGTCATTCTCTGATGTTCTGTGAAGACAAAGGTTTAAAGCCCTTCCCCCTTAGGAATTTCAGTCTGGTTCTGCTGGGTGGGGGAAGTCAATGATACTTGTGTTACTCGATCTCATGGGTTTACATGTTATGTCCAGCGTTGCATTTCCATTACGAACAACACATTTGACACCAAATTTCTCTTCTTCGAATTGAAATTGTAAATAATTGTTCTAGTGGTGTTAATGTTGAAAGCTGTTGTGTTAACAAGTTGGTTGCTCATCTTGCTTGGGACTTGTGGCACAGACTGTTTTATGACTTCCTGAGGAATTCGGCTCCGTGTTTCAAACACAGTTTTGATAGACTCTTTAATTTGTCTGGTTCGACTCATTTCTATTACAGTAGATATCGCTATATTAACTAAAGGATGTTTTATGTACACTGGGGGAAAAAAAAAGCTTTCATGGGCAGCCTAGAATATCATGCACTTTCACAACAAAATAAACTTATTTTCTTTATTGAATAATAATAATAAACTCGTTGTTCTTTCTCTGTAACTAACTTTTTTATTTATACCAAACAAGGCCATAATCATATCTAGAACTTTAGGGGGACTATTAATTCTTTTGAAAATATTATGACCAGACTACTATTGTAATGGTAAAAGAACTAAAATAATATATTTTTTTTTTTTGTAAAGTAATCAATCTGAACTGCATAATGGATAATGCTGTTGCTATTGTAAGTAATTATTACATTCAACATTAACAGCAAGTCAAAAGGGGTAAGCTTTCAACTGTGTAGTCTACATGCATTTTAGATGCTTGTATGTGCTCATGCCCCATCCATGCAAAGAAAACATTATTAAATAGTTTTATTTTTCTTTAAGAACATTAAAACTGCTTTTGTGTTCTGCTTTTAATTTGGTTTTGGAGGTTAACTCAAAATTTTCCTTTGATTACGTCCTTGTTTTCATTAACAAGTTGGGCAAGAAGCTGTTCTTGCGTCCAGTTTGGTTTTATTTTATGCTTGCATATCTTACTATCAGCCATGATGATTCTACTACTATATGCATATCCACAAACTGTTTGTGAGAAGCACACATTTAAGAGGCTGACAATAGGCTGAACATATACAGAGGGGATCGAAAGTTTGGGCACCCTTTGCAGAATCTGTGAAAATGCGAGTAATTTTCAGAAAATAAGAGAGATCATACTACATGCATGTTATTTTTTATTTAGTACTGTCCTGAGTAAGATATTGTACATAAAAGATATTAACATTTAGTCCACAAGACAAATAAAATGCTGAAATTATTAAAATAACACCACTCAAAAGTTTGGGAACCCTTGGTTCTTAATACTGTGTGCTGTTACCTGATGATCCACGACTGTCTTTCTGTTTTGTGATGGTTGTGCATGAGTCCCTTGTTTGTTCTGAACAGTTAAACTGAGAACTGTTATTCAGAAAAATCTTTAAAGTCCTGCAGATTCTTCAGTTTTCCAGCATCTTTGCATATTTGATCCCTTTCCAGCAGTGACTTTATGATTTTGAGATACATCTTTTCACACTGAGGACATTTGAGGGACTCAAACACAACTATTAATAAAGGTTCAAACGTTCACTGATGCTCCAGAAGGAAACGATGCATTAAGAGCTGGGGGGTGAAAACTTTTGAACACGATGAAGATGGCCAAATTTGTCTTATTTTGTTGAAATATAATTTTTTTCCATTTAGTTCTGCCCTTCGTAAGCAACAGAAGATACTTCTATGTTTCCCGGTACACAAATTAAGTACAAACTTTCGAGCCCCCCTGTACTTAATTAGTGACACTTGCATTTTAAAATATATATTTGTTTTTAAACCTTTATTTGAATACTGCAACATAACATCACATTCTACAATATTTAAATAAATAAATCTCTGACAGAGACCCCTCCCCTATCAGCCAATCACTGTGTGCATAGTTAGTAAGCATGCTGACATCATTCATAGCAATGAGTTCAACCCTAGGTGTAGATGCTAATAAACAAATAAATAATTTGACTCGTAGCATTTTTCATTGTTGAATTGTACTACCTACTGTAGTAATGGGAGGTAGCAATATCTGACAGGGTAGTACAAACGACAGAACACTGGACTGTTCGGCTATGATTAAATATGGCTGTGGTCACACTCATCTTAAAGAAACTTGGACTAGATTTGTCTGTTCTGAATAAATTCAGACCTAGATCTAATTTCTTGTTCATTTCCAAACTGTTTGAAAATGTGGTTGATTTGTAGCTACAAGCACAAATATCTCTGCCAACAATCTTCTTGACCCCTTATGTTTTCAATCAGGCCACAGCACTGATATAGCACTGCTAAAAATTACGACTGACCTTTTAGTATCTGCTCATTTTGGCTGTATTCCTATCTTGTTGGATTTAACAGCAGCTTTTTTTTTTTGTTTACACCATCTCATCATATACTTATTTCTCGGCTATCGGCATCACGGGTACTGCTGTGTCTTGGTTTATATCATATCACTTGGATAGACTTATTTTTATAAGAGTTCCAAACTTTAAATCGTCGTTTGGTTCATTCTCTCAAGGTGTCCCTCAAGACTCGGTTCTTGGACCTCTCCTGTTCAACACTGATTTGCTTCCCCTTGATCAAATTATCCATAGCTATGGTCATTATTATGCTGATGACCTGCAAGTTTTCATATCAGGTCGTTCCGCCTCTACTATTTCACTTAATTCATTGAATGCCTGTATTGCTGACATTAAAAATATGGTTACATAGCAACTCCCTACAACTAAACAATGATTAAACTGAGTTTATTGTATTTGGTCCATCATCTCTCTTCAAACTTTTGAACTGATTATATCCATTGATAGGGCCATGTTAACACCATCTGGAAATTATGGTGTAATATTTGACTCGTCAATTACATTCCAATCTCATATTATTTCCAAGACTGCATTTTACCACCTCATCAATATTGCTTGTCTGCATCCTACTCGAAGTACAAAAGACACTAAAACTCTAATTTATGCCTTAACTTCTCGTCTCAATTACTGTAACTCACTTCTCATTGGACTGCCAGCTAAAATGATTACTAGGCTACAGTATGTTCAAAACTCATCAAGTCATAAAGCCTAAACACACTACCTCATTACTATATATTCTCTATTGGTTGCCTGTTTCTGTTCACATTCAGTATACAATGCTTTTGTTAACTTTTTAATGTCTTCATGGATTTACTCACCATTATTTATCTGAACTGCTGCACTATTATAAACCTTCTCGCTCTCTTCATTCATCTGATTCAAACCTGCTTATCATATCAATGGGTGGTAGATCTTTCAGTGCTGAAGCTCAGAAACTCTAAAATTCTCTTCCACCAATTCTTTGCATCATTGTAACTATATAATTATTCATATCTCAACAAAAAAAACTATAATTTCTTTATACGATTTCAAGCCTTATTCTGATTGATTTGCTGTGTAACTACTGGGTATTTGTGGTGTTCTTTCTGGTTTTGCTGTTAAGTCACTGTATTTATGTCTGCATGCATGAGTACAATCACATGAATTTATAATTAAAGCTGTATTTATGTATTCTCTCCTTGTACAGTGACCTTGAGCTTTGGAAAGGCACTTTATAAATAAAACTTATTTGTAAATGTTCTTTATTTCAGGGGATGCAATCAGACAAATCAATGACCTCAAATTTAAGCTTGTCAAATCAGAGCAAGAAGTCACAGCACTTGAACAGAATGTGAGTTCTTTTAATATATTTCATTACTATTAATAACTCATTTTACTCTTCTAAAATAGTGAAACATTTGAAGTGTTTTAAATTGAAACTCATGTTATAGGTCACAAGGCTCGAGGGTCATGTGACCCGTTACAAAGCTGCATCTGAAAATGCAGAGAAGGTGGAGGACGAACTCAAAGCTGAGAAACGCAAAATGCAGCGAGAGGTAATATAGCCCAATAGCTCTACTTTCATAAAAAAAAAAAAAAAAAAAAAAAATGCAGTGATACTTGTCCATATAATAAAATGAATGGCTTGCTCAACTATTTTTATGATAGTTACGCTCTGCACTGGATAAGATTGAAGAGTTGGAGTCCAGTAACAGCCACCTCTCGAAAAGGCTGGAGAAGATGAAGAGCGGCCGGGGAACAGCAACTCCCTAATAGTTTCAGCTCTGTCCCATAATCTGTCCGAATTCACCTCCACTGCCTATCCATTTCCCATCATTCTGAACCTAAAGCAATGTTGATAAAACTATAAACAACCCCATGAGAACCCTGCTACCGTGCCATTTCTTCCTGTTTATCCATTTAGGTTGAGTTCTTCATCTTTGGAGAATCCAATCAGGACTCTCAAAGGAAGCAGGAGGACACTTGTGTGCCTCATTTAAAAGCACAAACACTGTAGTTCAAAAAGTTAGAATGGTAATTGTCACGTGAATGTTGCTGAATTTATTTGAGCTTAATGTGCAAGGCTGTCTGAGATTATTTGGAGAAGGATCTTAAAAGAAAATGTATGGATTCGTAATGTGAAGATAAGGACATGTTGTCCAGCTCTAGGAAGTCTGGATAACCATTTGTTTGGTTAAAGACACCAGTTGCTTCTCTAAGACAAGACAGATGAGTATGTGTGATTGTGCGCGTTTGATGCTTTCATGTGTTCCACTTGCAAAGATATTTTATTAGCACTATTTAGTCGTCTAGATCTTATATATCCGAAGCCAAATGTTCTGGAGTAATATTAAGGTCTCGCAGCTGGCTCTTGCCATCTGTGTTCCTTTATTTTTTTTCCTCTAATGAATTGTCTATAATGGTCTTCCTGACATGCTGAAAGACCAGTATGACATACATAATTGAGGATGAATACCGATTCCTAGTGAATTTTGTTGTTGCATTGACGCTGACAACTGAACCACATACATCAGAAAGTTGTTCTATTTCAGGCTAAGCAGCAACTTTTGGTGTTGTTGTTTTTGACAAAATTTAACAGAAATAACCTCCAGGTGATAAAGTCTGGAAGATTCAGAACGGTCAAACCTATTATGAGGAATGATGTGATCAGAAGCATTAGTTGAAGACTGTTGTGATCACTAGCACCATTTATTATCACCAGCCTGGATGAGAGGCGGCTCCACCCAGTTTACAATGCTTTAAACCATTTGTAGGTTAACTATGAATTATGATCTGCAATAAAATGTAAATTTTAATAAAAAGTTGTCTGTGTATACATTCACCTAACAACACAGTGAACCGAAGAAATTCTGAAATGTTTTCTAAACGTGTGCCATGTGCATTTGTGACCTGAATATAATATACCTACATGCATACATACTTTATTTGGAACCTCCGAATCCATATATACAAAGCAACCAAGACTCACAGGTTGATATGGAAAATGTAAATTTAACACACTTTAAACCTAAATAACATTGGTGAAATGAAACCGCAACTCTATCCCTCATACACTAGTTTTCTCAGTTTTTCTTACAAACAACCCCCCCCCTCCCCGAAAATTAAGTATATTTAATTGTCCATTAAAGAGATTCAAAGATTTTTTTCCCCATTATAAACTCTTCTATAACTTAGATATACATTATACAAAGATGAACTGAACAACAAATGCACCAAATATGCAGTGAAATTTTGTCATTTCTACATGTGAAAATGTAAAAAGTTGGGTTCCACAATCGAAAGAGAATGAATATTATAGATACGAGTATTGTGTGATTATAGTGCAGCTGAATCACTGCCAAAGCAATATCTACTTTATTTAGGGATCAGTTTCCTCAATCTGGGATGTACGATACTCCACAACAGACTTTTTCATGTTCTTATCTGGAATAAGATCTGTGCAGCTAAGTGGCTTCCCTGTAACTGGATCCTTATTGTTCCTGCAAAAAAAAAAAAAAAAGAAAAAATGTGAGCAGACACCTATCTGAGCAAACAGCTCATCTGTGGGCCTCTGTCTAGTAAGGAACCCTGTTATTCATGTTCATCATCACCGTCTTTTGCAAATCTTAGTTTCAACCTTGTATACCATAACATTTCCTCAAAGAGTAAACTGACTTTCCCAGATGTTTTATGTACTTCAATGGTTCAACTCCTCAAGAACAGTAAGAAACAAGACTTTTCCTTTGAGCACCCAACTCCAAACTCTCAATGCACTAACACAAATAAAATATCAATGGAATGCAAATGTACATTTTCAGAGACCAATCCACTGAATCTTACGTCTTAAGATATTCCTCAATGGCTCTTCGCTCGTACACACATCCACCTTTGGCCTTGACAGGATCAACGAATATCTTCCCTGACAAGGGGCATACCAGATGAGGAGGCACTTGAACATTGCTCTCACCTATGTATTGCTGAAAAGCAGATGAAAATGAGAAAAATATAAATAATCATTGGTGATTTTTTTTTTTTAAATAAATATAAAACAGGATAATATCCTAACATGTAGGAATTATTCACAATTTAATTTACTACAAGTGTACAGAGCCCAGATTGCTTACTACATTATTAAATATAATTTTAACCGGTTGAAATAATGGGAAGGGGGCTGCTCAAGTACGCCTCTATATTCTAATCTCATATTTTCACTCTTTAAAAATGTATATAATATTTTTTATTTGTGCTTCGGACATTTAAAACTGTATGACTTTAGACAGTGTGTCCTTTAATATTCATAAACAGGATTCCTCTGACAAAACGTCTGGGAATCGGTAGTTGGTAAAAACTGAATGAAAAAGAATTTACCTTTTCAATGGATTCCATGGACTGACATGCGTTTATTGCAGTGTTATCTTTAGCTGCTTGCTCGTAGACTTCTTTGCTAGTCAGGAATTCCTCTGCTAATATGCTAAAGAAATGATAAACAGTGGACAAAAATACATGTACTCATTCATTATTTATTGTATTCTCAAGTTACATTATTTAGAATCGGATCAATGATAAATAATGGAATGCATTTTCCAACTTGAATGAGCTTTCATCTCGGTTCTGATTATATTAGATTAAATTCATTGAATAATAATACACAAAAAAAAAAAAAAAAAAAAAACACCAGATGAAGATTAAGAGGCTACCTGTCTAGTGGATCTTCTGCCTCTGGGAGTATCAGAAGTCCATGTACAGCATCCAAGATCTCTCTCATAGTGACATCAGCAGAGTAGTTTCGATCAAATATGTTGTGGCAAATCCTTCCCACACTGTTGATGTTGCAATGGTAGATCTATACTGCAGTTAAGAACTTTATAGTGTACAAAATGTGATTTTATAGTGTAAAAAAAGGTGTTTTCTGTGCTCTACTCTTAATATATTAATCAAAAACAGAAATTAGTTTCTGAAAATTACTGGGGCACTTCTAAGGCTTAAGGATACAGGAGTATAGAACCGAACAACAGGTGGTTTCACTGGATAATCACGGCCAAACTGACAATACAGCTCAAAGGTTCCATTCTCATAGGGAGTTTCAGCCGGTCCTTTCATGACAATCCTCCAAAATGCTGAAAAAAAGAAAATGTAAAATGCATGACAACTTTATTGTACATTTTACTTTTGTGTGTAACTTTGACTACATTTAATTAGAGGAAGCAACTGACACCACATCCGAGGATCAAGTGGCAGATTTTAGACTACATACTTTATAGTAAAAGGCATTGACAAATTAGTCAAGTATCAAAAACATTACGCGAGTTTTGTAAAGATAATGCAAGCATCTTAGTTTGGTGTAAGCTCCCCGTTACGGATATTGTTGATTATTACTTAATAGATAAAATAACTCACAATTACAAATGTTAGGAACTATTTGTAAACTTCATGCATGAAAATCTAACAGCAGGAGAAAAAGCATGAATTGTCTTTTGACCTTTAAAGCAGATTTATACTTACTGAAGTCTGTTTCTGAGGGATACACAGAACAAAATGGATGGGGATCACAGTGAAGACTCTTCAGTTCTTCTATGATCCGTTTATCTTTCTCCATGAAGCGGCCTGTCTTGCATTCTTGGATCTTCTTTTTAAGTACACTAATTAGAAAATTAATTGTTTATAAGTATGTAGTATAAAAATAGTAAGGCTATCATGATATATTCCCTATAATTTAAGAGTCTGTACTTTGGGAATATTTACTAAAATACTTTTAAAGAAAAGAACCATGTGCCTTTTTAAATAAGTCATCGTTTTGTAATCATAGTAATTTTGCGCAAACAAACTTCCACACTACTTGAAACCAGTTCACATCACTTTCGATTCAGGTGTTTTGCATGATTAAATATAGGATGACTGAACAGTAGGCCTGCATGAAAAACAGTAAAGGCATAGAGCTGGAAACCGTATTTGATGTGTAACAAATTAAGTGGAGAGCGATATATCAAATTCTTGTTAATGTGTTAAAAAATAAACAGTGGACTTGTAGTCTGTATGTGTGGACAGTCAATAATACTTCTCTGTCCTGGCCGCTTTCTTAGTGATTTGAGCAGGAATCTTCATTTCCGGTCTTTCATCGTAGCCATGGGAGGCAAAAATTTTGGTCAAGTCTTCCTATTGATGAAGAAAAATAAAATTAAAATTATAATCTTGCTGTTCATAGACATTTTTAACAATAAAAATCTTTTTTTTTTTTTTTAAATCAGATATACTTGTATATACAACCATAGTTAAAAGGGGGGGTGAAATGCTCGTTTTCACTCAATATACTGTTAATCTTGAGTACCTATAGAGTAGTACTGCATCCTTCATAACTCCAAAAAGTCTTTAGTTTTATTATATTTATAAGAGAAAGATAGTCTGTACCGATTTTTCCCGGAAAAACACGACTGGCTGGAGGCGTGACGTGTGGGCGGAGCTAAAGAATCACGAGCGCCAGTAGGCTTTTGCGTTGAGAGCGTTTGGAAGTTGTGACATTAGCGTGAGTAAAAAAACATCCAAAACAAACCATGGCTAACAGTCAGATTCAGCGTACATTTATGATCCAGAATCAGATCCAGAGGCTGAAATTTAACAAGAGCAGCATCAGCAACGACGTCTCTATGTGGTATGTACTGAAACTGTATATATTTGCTTAGCGGTTTTGGAAATTGACTAAGTTCCACTTTATGTCGTCTTTTTTTTTTTTTTTTTTTTTTTTAAGCTGTACATGTGGAAAGTGCAGTTTGAAGACAACATCGCATGTTGTTTACTTGATGTGCTTACGCGCCGATAGCCAAGTTAACAACACAGAGATATTTGAAGCAGTTTTACTCACCGCATGCGGTTCCAACACATGATCGTGACCCTTTTTCGTTGGGACTGCATTATCCTTAAGAAGTAAACGATGTGCAAATCCGACGAAAACAAGCATTTTCGAAATGCAGGGAACAAACAAAAACACTTGCACAACTCTGTTGATGCTCTGTAAAAATAAACTCCATCCACTGGTCCCTTAATGCTGTTTTTTTTTTTTTTTTATAATCTGTGCAGGGTTGTCTTGCCCTGGCAACCAAAAACACACTTCTTTTGTGACATTTCGCGACGCTCTCGCTCTGATCAGTGAAGTCTGTTGTACTCTCAGTGCTCTGCTAGACGGGAGCGCGCGCTCTTCCGGCAGACGTGCCCTCAGGACCCATATAAGGAAATTCCGCTCCATCTAACGTCACACAGAGCAATACTCGAAAAAAAACTTGTGACAAACCGGAAGGAGTATTTTTGGAACAAAAATACTCCTTCAAACATACAAAATTAATTTTTGAAACTTGTTTGTCCATGTTTAGCATGGGAATCCAACTCTTTAACAGTGTAAGAAACTCAGTATGCATGAAGCATTTCACCCCCCCCCCTTTAAAAAAAGGAATAATATTCAATAGACATTTCAAACTAAGTATAGTTAAAATCTATCAACATATTTACTGACATATCGCTCAAGACTTACTGATGTTAAAATAATGTCAACTTTATTTGGAGCATTTGTGCACAACGCACATTTCTTGATATTAAAAGGTTAGTTCAACCAATAATCAAAATTATGTAATTAATAACTCACCCTTATGTCGTTCCAAACCTGTAAGACCTCCATTTATCTTTGGAACATAGTTTAAGATATTTTAGATTTAGTCCGAGAGCTCTCAGTCCCTCCATTGAAACAGTGTACACGGTCTACTGTCCATGTCCAGGAAGGTAAGAAAAACAATCAAAGTAGTCCATGTGACATCAGAGGGTCAGTTAGAATATTTTGAAAATACATTTTGGTCCAAAAATAGCAAAAACTACGACTTTCAGCATTGTCTTCTCTTCCGTGTCTGTTGTGAGAGAGTTCAAAACAAAGCAGTTTGTGATATCTGGTTCTCGAACGAATCATTCGATGTAACCGGATCTTTTTGAACCAGTTCACCAAATCGAACTTAATCATTTTAAACAGTTCACGTCTCCAATACGCATTAATCCACAAATGACTTAAGCTGTGGCTGACACTCCCTCTGAGTTCAAACAAACCAATATCCCGGAGTAATTAATGTACTCAAACAGTACACTGACTGAACTGCTCTGAAGAGAGCTATACACTGAGCTGAGCCAGATAATGACTCGTTCACAAGTCAAGTACAGTTTCTGTCAGACGTGTCCGATTCGAGAATCGAGGAGCTGATGATACTGCGCATGTGTGATTCAGCGTGAATCAGACTGACACGCAGAGTGTCCGAACCGAACTGATTCTTTTGGTGATTGATTCTGAACTGATTCTGTGCTAGTGTTATGAGCGCGGGTAAACCAAAGGCTTGAATCAAGGGCAATCATCGCAAATGACGCCATTACATCGAGCGATAAAGGAACCGATGAACCGTTTTCTGAATCCAGTTAATTGAATCGAACTGTCCAAAAGAACTACTGGTGATCCGAAAACCGATTCTTGACTCCTGAACGAGTCATTATCTGGCTCGGCGTTCATCTTCAGTTCTCTCTTCACAGCAGTTCAGTCAGGCCATCCTTAAATATTTTGGTTTGTATTAACAGTAATTTTTTTTTTTTTTTTTTTTTTTTTTTTAAAGGGTCTACAGGTCTATATCTAGGTCTATTTTTTTTTTTTCAAGTTTCAATGTTATTAAAAAAAAAAAAAAATGGTGATGGTGATTACGTAGGTATGAATTTAAACAAATTAGCAAATTTTAAATAAATGACGTCACTGACTGGGTCTTCAACCAGTGTCTTCGGGCGCATAATAGCAAACCTCATTTTGATGCAGGCTATATAGACCACAAACAAATTGAAATCTTTGTCAAAAACATGTAAATTGCATGAATTTCAGGTGAGAAGAAAAAAAATATTAGGAACTATTTTACTTGCATCCACCGCTAGGTGTCAATGCAACCTACAAATGAGAGACCATTTACTTTGCTTATTTGGCTTTTGTGAAAAAAAATCCTGTTTGATTTGAGTGACAAGTGTTCATAGAATCGATTGTAAAATCGATTTAGCATGTCTAGATGCATTTTATACAGCATAATAATGCCATGATGCAAAACATTTACTGCAGGCTTCAACATGGCTGTGTTTACGATTAGAAATGTCAACAACAACAAAAAATGCAGGTGATTCTAGCCCGAATCTGTATCTGTATGCATGAGACTGTCTGAATACCGGCAGAATTCACAAAAAAAATTAAATAAAATAAAAAAACCTGGACACGCTCCGAGAGAAGGTCTTTAAAATAAATTTCCCCTTTTCCTTTTTCGAAACTTGTGTTGGTTGGTCCAATCGATTCTCAAACATAAAGTGACAGTCGACACGGTCACGATTTTAGACTAAACGGGAGAAGGGATGGAAGATCTGGGCACATATTTTTGTGCCAAGTTAAAGCGGTGTCGAGCTGTTTTAATGAATTTTTTAGATGTATTATGGTGCCCAAACCCGTATGACCGCGAACATTTTATTTACTGCGGCCGCAGCCATCATTACCAAGCGCGAACCGTTGACTCTAACAGTGAATAAGAGTATGAGATGAAGCGAACGCACAGGCCATAGTGTGACATCCGTGTAAACAGATTTTTTATTTTTTATTTTATGTAGCCTTTGTTTGTATGTAGGCCTAGGCAATTTATATAAGTAATTTTGCAATATAATTAATACTATTTTATTGCTTTTGTATTAGTTGTTTGAAGCGTAAAAAAAAAAAAATTGGTCGGTCTTAATGCAAGTGTACAACTGGCAAGTCGGTCGGAATAAAAGCAAAAAAAAAAAAAAAATTTAGTCGGTCCTAAATTGACAGGGTTGGTCGGGTTACGGCAAACAGCAATATTTTTAAGGATGGCCTCCGTGTATTGTTGGAGTACATTAATTACTCCGGGATATTGGTTTGTTTGAACTCAGAGGGAGTGTCAGCCACATTAAAAAAAAGTTAACAGCTTAAGTCATTTGTGGATTAATGCGTATTGAAACGATTCAGTTCGATTTGGTGAACTGGTTCAAAAAGATCCGGTTACATCGAATGATTCGTTCGCGAACCAGATATCACAAACTGCTTTGTTTTGAACTCCCTCACAACAGACACGGAAGAGAAGACAATGCTCAAAGTCGTAGTTTTTGCTATTTTTGGACCAAAATGTATTTTCGATGCTTCAGAATATTCTAACTGACCCTCTGATGTCACATGGACTACTTTGATGATGTTTTTCTTACCTTTCTGGACATGGACAGTATACCGTACACACAGTTTCAGTGGAGAGCTCTGGGACTAAATCTAAAATATCTTAAACTGTGTTCCAAAGATAAAAGGAGATCTTACAGGTTTGGAATGACATGAAGGGTGAGTTATTAATTACATGATTATTGGGTGAACTAACCCTTTAAGCCTAAAATGTGTTTTAATGTCACTATTGATGAGGATTAGAAGATCTTTGGAATAATAAAGGTTTTTAAAAGGAAGATATTTAAAGTGTAGCTGAAGTATACTTGCAATAATTCGACTGTGACGAGTGGGGCGGGGCCGAGAGCCATGGGAACGGAGAGAGGCCGGTGGAGTGATTGGAAATGAGCGACACCTGCTCCTCACCGGTCTCGCGTCCCATGGAGGAGATTGGAAGTATACAAAAGAGGAGCGACGACATTGAAGGAAAAGAGAGGACCAGGCCTGGGCTTTATTTAGTGTTTTGCTTTTGTTTGTGCGCGACAGTCATCCGCAAGGGGCTGTCGGGCTGTTTTGTGTTTATTTTTAGCATTAAAGCTTTAATTTGATTGTCCACCGGCTCCCGCCTCCTTCACCGATGATTATGAAGTTTTATATTGTTACATCCACTTTAGCACAATCAAATACATCCCCGTTCATCTTTAGTTGGACTTCAGCACTACTTCCCCATAACTGAAGTGCATTAAGTACAAAAGTAGTTCCAATTTAGCAGCCTTTAAATATCCCAGTTTAGTAAAATACAGTTGCAGTTTATTTTAATACATAGATGTACATTTATTTGTAGTATACATACTATGAAATAAATGTATTTCAAATATATTTTAATATATTATGTATTCATTTAAAATATAAGAATATAGTACGTCATCTGTAATGTATGGTAGGTAATGGCTTTCATACCTCTGTTTTTATGGAAGAGACTGGTACCCTTCGTCTCTCTGCCCTCAGCTCCATGGACAAGACAGTTTCCATCTCAAAAAGCCTTAGGGCAGCTTTTGCATTCTCAGGCTTAAAGCAATATCCACCTAAAATCAATAGAAAAAGAATAATCTTTCTAACTAAAACGTAATCAACAAGAGCTTAGTCTCTCGAGTTTTTAGCTACAGCAGTTTCAACTCAGATTTGGCTAGTACAAGAGGCCCTATAGAGGTGGACAGTAGTGGAGTATTTTTACTCTGATAAAGTACAGATACTTTTTAAACAAAAATGTACTTTTAAAGCAGAGTGTTATCTTCAGAGAACTTTTACATCACGTTTCAAATCATAATGTACTTTTTACTGGACTGTGTTTCATATTAAATATAATTTAATACTTAATTACATCAGAAATCTAGGACTTTTACTCAAGTAAAAAGTAATTCAAAGTTTTAGAGTACAAGACTGTACATTTTCAATGCAAGTATTAAAAGCAAACAAAAACAACTTATGTACATGCACAAACACACACACAGTAAACCATGTTGTCACACTCCCTCATAAAGCATTACCGGTTCTACAGCCTTTGTTTCATGATTATTGGATTACCCTCTGTTAATGATTTACCTTGCCTTTTCTGGATTTGGATTAATATTTTGGATTTGTTTGCTGTTTGACTGTCTCACTGTATTATCAACCTCTGCATTATCTTGACAACAATTCCCCTCCTAAAGTTTGGATTTGTCCGTTTGGTGTTTGATTGTCAAACGTCTGCACATAGATTCTCCTGCACCAACTGCAGTCGCAAGCTCATTACAATATACTTTGCCTAATCTGGTTCCAGTGGAAACATCTCAACTGTGGCATTATCATACCAAATGGGTAGCATGGTGCCTAAAAAGCAATGTTATAAAAACCTCCAATATAATATTGGGGAAAATTTAAGTTAAATTAGTTCGCATATTTTATAGATGTGTTAAAATAAATACTAATACAATTTTTTTTCTCTTAATATTTACGTATCTGGTATTTTGCTTTATTTTATTGCCCTCAGTTTTAGGTAATTTGTTAACATATTGTGCTGTTATCTGTATTGTGCATTTATTGTTTATCTATTAGTCTGGAGGCTGGAAAGAGCACTGTAAATTTGCCTACCCCACCTACAATCCCTGCCGGCCTGAGACTCGAACTCACAACCTTTGTATTACAAGTCCGAATCTCTAACCATTAGGCCACGACTTCCCAGATGGCACAATATAAACAATTTAATACACACACCTGTTACATAGCTGATTCCATGTAAAACAGTGTTATCTGCCATGCCAACAATAACTGCATCGACCACAATATTGCTGGCCATCAATTTTCTGGCAATGGTGACTGGATTACTCATGGAACTGTAGATTAGACAACAAATGTTATCCAGAATCATTTTAGCTGTTGTAGTAACATTTTAAATCAATCAATTCAAGTAGTATAAGAACAAATACACAAAGACACACCTGATATCGTTTCCATCTGTCAAACACAAGATGCGACATCTGCAAGCTGGAAAACTTTTCTTGATATTGTCAAGCTCTGAGATACCACGAACAAGTGCATCATATAACCTTGTGTACCCAGATGCTTCAATACCATGAACTTGCTCCTACACGTAAAAAAAAATTAATAAAAAATTAAATTAAATTATACAACTTTCATTTATTATAAATGGGTTTTTTTTCTGTCTTTGAGATAATGGTGTAACAATCAGGACAAAAATACCTTGAAGGCTTCCAAATTTTCTGTGAATTTTAGAAGGGTTTTAACTTTGTCGTTAAACATCACAAGGCAGATGACATGCTGAAAATCATATGACATGCTCCGGTTTGAAAAGCTGTCAAAGATTTGCTTGACGGCATCAATTCGCATCATCTGACTGTCAGTGTCATAACATTCTTCCATCATTGAAGAACTTGAATCGAAGAGCACCTGATAAGAACATTCAAATTCATTTTAATTTATAGCTTGTAAATCAATGTAAACTATGCACTCTCTATGTTAGCGGTTTGGCTATTGTGTAAATAATTAATAGTTACTAAAATATAATTACTTCATGAAACCACACAGTTTTAAATTATTTAAAACTGTGTGTATAAGTGAACATACAAAAAGAATGATTTCACATCTGCTTAAGTCTATTAAAAGTAACAACACATTTTATGTGAACTGGCTATGGGGAAAAAAGCTTTGTAAAGCACTATGACTTTCCTCAAAAAGCAAGTTTGTACTAAAAATCTGTGTCCTGGCACACTTGGGGATTATAGCCATTTGAAGGTGTAGTAAACATTACAAACATTTAATTTCTCTTACCACAATTGCCTCTTTGGGGGTTTTACTGACTTCAACAGTGTTGTCAGTCCTGGTATCATTGAGTCTGAATGGGTAAAATAAATTCTTAAATATTTATACAACTTGTTCTGGAAAACAAATATATACAAGCTTACAAGAGCTGCTTTATAGCTTTATGCTAGGCTCAAAATAAACATTTAATTTAATCAGCAAATGTAAAATGTTTTCAATGTTTTTATTGTTAGATGTTTCAATCTCATTTATATGATCAAACTTATTTGTGGTTTAATTGTATAACGCTATTGGTAAAATTGGCAGTAAAATACTGATTTAAGTTTTCATATTCAGTTTAAACATTTTAAAAAAAAGTTTACTCTGGTGAACTGGCATTTATTAAAATACTATTATATCATAGCCCTTTATTTATAGGAAAGATATATACTTACATTTCAGCCAGATCTTTCACATTTTTTGTGGTCTCTTTTCCAGACAGACAGTCGTAAACCCAAATCTTAAACTGATCTCCCTTGACTTTGTTCACGTAAACACCTAGATTATCTATATAAACAATGTTTATTCAATGTCAGAATATGAGACAACATTGATATTTTTTGCAAAATAAAAAGAGGGAAAAACAATCTTGTTAGGTTTGTAACACTTATGTACTCAGGCAACTGAAACGTAGATACAAATCTCCTATTTGTGTTGTTTATCTTGTATATTTACTAGGGCTGCCCTCGACTAAGGATTTGGCTACATGGCCTAATAAACGCTCAAGCACTCACATAAAGCTGGTCACATCACACTCTTGGAAGTAATTATTATAAATCTGTCAGTGAAAAACAGTTTGGAGACTGCATTAACATAAATAATTTGATTAACTAGTGCCTTCTTTGCTTTTGGCTTGAAAAATTAAGTCGGCGATGCCGACTCATCATCTCCGCAGTGATGCACCTGTATGCATGTTTCATACAGATTACATAATCAAGAGAATTTGTGGAGGACCGTTTCCTGATCCTGGGAGGTCACGCACCACAGTATGTTAAGGCATAACATTTCCGTCACATGCTTGAGTCATTCAGCCAATCACAATGCACTGAATAGGTCGCCAATCATAGCACACTCGCTTTTCATACTTATAAGCTTTGTTTCATAAAGGTGGCACATAGAGGATAAAAACTAATATATTAATCATATAATACATTAATCTTATCTGTATGACAAAAAAAAATGAGGGAGTATTTTAAGAGTGACCACACCAGCACCTTCACCTGTCCTGCAGTGAGCGCACAACTGTTCAGCATCCATACTCTGCACAGACACTTGATCAGCACACATTTTTATAGGTTAACATTAGATTGAGTGGCCATGTTAAGTTGCAAATACTTACATATTTCAGATAAGCCATATTTGAGAATTGATGACATGCAAGCTTTTAGACTAACCGTTAACGATCAGTCCATCACATACTGTGACTTTTTTTTTTTTTTTTTTGATTTTGGTCAACCAAGCCTCTCCTGGTCGAATAACGATTAGTCGACTATTAAGGGACAGCCCTAATATTTACAGTATAATCAACTGATTAAACAGTCTAGCAATTAGCATTGAGACAATATAGAAATTGGACCTTCACTGAGATACACCAGCAGAGGACCCTTATTTCCCATATTTGCCAGTTGCAGTGGTGGTGTGACAATCAGGTGACTGTACCGTTTGACATCCTCAAACATGTCTGAAAATGTTTTCTTCCGTTCAATCTGAAAGCTTTAACAAGGCATTTTGTATAAAAATGTAATATTGTTATACATTACATTTATTAAATATAGTTTTACGACTCGTAAACATAACATACTTGCAACCTTGTGGGGTGCTGTTATAAAAGATCCAAAATGGAAACCTATCAAATGATGGCGGAAGACTAAGCGAAATTCTCTCGATATCTGTAGCTCTTTTAATCGATGACTCCAGTAGATTCACCTCATCACAGTTTGGAATTTTCACACCATCTAAAATTAAACCATATTATGGATGTGGTGATGAATTAAGAGGATGGTATAACAAATGTCTCAGTTCCAGGGTTTACCTGTGATTTTTTCCAGTATGTATGACCTGTCAAATACTTCTGGTGTCCCTGGTACTCTCACTGGCTCACACAGCCGTTGGCCAGTAGGATAAGCTTTCAAAGAAATTGTAGCATAGGTCTCCAGATCAGGACTTTCATTCTGAATTGAAAAATTTAAGAAAATGGTTTTTAGTCAGCCAGTTTTTTTGTGACTGAAAAATTCTACAATCACTGCAAATCTAGTATCTGTAAACATAACACACCAAGAAAGTATATTTTTATATATAACGTTCATGTGCACGTGTTCATTTAAGATGCACTTTATAGTCTGGTTATTAGAAAACAGGCTAGAGTACTTTTACTCCATGCTACTAGAATGAGAAATAGTTCCTGAACAGCTTCTAAACTGATTTATGAAGTGAAAAAAAAAAAAAAACTGCAAAGATACCTCTGCTTGAGCAATCAAGTATGCCCAGCAAATATTTGCATATTCAAAAACATCCCCATCTTCAATGACCTTTGGGCCTGATGTTTCACTACGACCTGGTAACAACTCTCGGAAAAGAAAGTAAAGACCCTCAACAACAGCAATCTGAAATGAAAATATAAAGAATTTATTTAAAGATTTATGATTGGACTTAAATATTTAATAGATAATATCACAATGATAATTCCCTTTATATCGGTGTGTAAAACTCCATTAAGTGAATAATTTGCACACTTTAACCTACCTTTTGGATTCTAGTTACGTGCAAGTTCCTGCAGATCATTTGCAATAAACTTTGACCCATAGCATTGCATCCAGTCAGGCTCCTAATATAAGCCACCACTTTCTTAAATTCGTCTCCACAGTGTTTACATTTCTAAAGAATAGGACAATATACAGAAAAGCTTACTAATTAGTTGCACTGAAAAAGAAAGCAATATGTTTAATCAGAAATTTGTAGCTGCTGGCCTCAAACCTGGGGTCAAGAAACAGTTACTGGTAATTACAGGTGCATCTCAAATTATGATGTTGTGGAAAAGTTCATTTCAATAATTCAACAAATTGTGAAACATGTATTAAATTAAGTGCACACAGACTGAAGTAGATTAAGTCTTTGGTTCTTTTAATTGCAAAGTTTTTGGCTCACATTTAACAAAAAACCCACCAATTAACAAATCTCAACAAATTAGAATATGGTGACATGCCAATCAACTCAAAACACCTGAAAAGGTTTCCTGAGCCTTCCAAATGGTCTCATTTTGGTTCACTAAGCTACACGATCATGGCGAAGACTGCTGATCTGACAGTTGTCCAGAAGACAATCATTGACTCATAACTCTTAACAAGGAGGGTAAGCCACAAACATTCATTGCCAAAGAAGCTGGCTGTTCACAGAGTGCTGTATCCAAGCATGTTAACAGAAAGTTAAGTGGAAGGAAAAATTGGGGAAGAAAAAGATACACAACCAATCGAGAGAACAAGCAAAATCGATTCAAGAATTTGAGTGAACTTGACAAGGAATGGATTGAGGCTTGGGTCAAGGCATCAAGAGCCATCACACACAGTGGTGTCAAGGAATTTGCTGAACCACAGTCAACGTCAGAGGCGTCTTAAACGGACTAAGGAGAAGTAGAACTGGACTGTTGGCCAGTGGTCTAAAGTCCTCTTTTTAGATGAGAGAAAATTTTGTATTTCAATTGGAAACCAAGGTCCTAGAGTCTGGAAGAACGGTGGAGAAGCTCATAGCCCAAGTTGCTAAGTCCAGTGTTAAGTTTCCACAGTCTGTGATGATATGGGGAGCAATGTCATCTGCTGGTGTGGGTCCAAAATTTGAAAACCAAAATCACTGCACCAATTTACCAAGAATTTTTGGAGCACTTAAGGTTTCCTTATGGTGACCAGATTTTTGTCGATGCTGATTTTACTTTCCAGCAGGATTTGGCACCTGCCCACACTGCCAAAAGCACCAAATGTTGGTTAAATTACCATGGTCTTGGTGTGCTTGACTGGTCAGCAATCTCACCAGACCGGAACCCCATAGAGAATCTATGGGGTATTGTCAAGAGGAAAATGAGAAACGAAAAAAAAAAAAAAAAAGATGTGCAGATAAGCTGAAGGCCACTGTCAAAGAAACCTGGGCTTCCATACCACCTCAGCAGTGCCACAAACTGATCACCTCTATGCCACGCCAAATTGAGGCAGTCATTAAACCAAAAGGAGCCACTACCAAGTATTGAGTACATGTACAGTAAATAAACATACTTTCTAAAAAGGCCAACAATGCACTGTTTTTTTTTTATGGGGGGGGGGGGGGGGGTCTTATGAAGTATTCTAATTTTGTGAGTTAAAAATCATGACAATTAAAAGAACCAAAGACTTAAACTACTTCAGTCTGTGTGCACTGAATTTATTACAAGAGTTTTACAATTTGAGTTTACAGAGAATTACTGAAATGAATTTTTCCAAGACATTCTAATTTATTAAGCTGCACCTGTACATGAGTTGTGGATCAGTTTGCTCTAGTTTGTACAGTATAAACATCATTAAGCCCATGAAGAGTCCTTTAACCACAAATATAGCAACATGGGGTATTTGTGTGTGTGTGGTGTTATCGATTAGATCTGAACCAATATTTTCTGTTGAACTGTGCTTTTACACTTTTTTTGTGATTTTGGCACTTTTTTAATAAACCTTTGAAGCTGAAGCTGCATTTGTGATTGGTCTACAACTTGGATTCACCCATTCTAGGTGACCCAGGCTCTAGATCAGCAAGCATCAAACCATGAAAAAATATAAATGATAGTTCTTTTTAACATACGATGGCATACAGCGTTGACAGAAAAACACTAAGGCCTTTCTCTGTTTGCTTCACTGAGGGTCTGACATCTTTTTGGAACAAAAGACTTGGATTTGGTTTCTCATTATCAAATGATGACAGAGAGAACTGTAGAACTGAATCCTCTGTGATTCCAAGCTCATTAAGTTTGTCAACATGATTATACTCTTCGCCTCTGTGAAAAAAAATAAAATAATTTAATCTTGGAAACAACAGTTAAAGATTTGATATTTTAAACCATACAGTAAATATAAATATATATACACACATACACACACATACATACATACATACATACACACATACACATACACACACACACACACAATAATGCAATTTCAATGATTTAATCATCAGTAACCTGATGTGAAGAACTGGTGCTGGTATACTACTTTCAAGAGAAAGCCGCAGCGTCACATCTCTCAGTGTATCACTTTCGAGGTTGACTTTGATTTCAAAGTCTCCCTATTGAACAAATAAGGAAAACAAGATGACTGATGTGGAAATTTCCATCAATGTATGGTTTGTTAGTATTGGACAATATTTGGCTGAGGTACAACCATTTTGAAAATCTGGATTCTAAGGTTGCAAAAAAGGCAACCTTCATTGTCCAAATGAAGTTCTTGGCAATACATATAAATAATCAAAAATTAAGTTATGATATTTATGGAAGAAAACTTACAAAATATCTTCATAGAACATGATCTTTACTTAATTTACTTGATTTCTGGCATTAAAGAAAAATGTATAATTTTGACCCATACAATATATTTTTGGCTATTGCTACAAATATACCTGTGAGACCTATGACTTTTGTGGTCCAGGGTCACATATAGAGAAGATTTTTGTTTGTAATGCAGGATGAGTAAGTTTAACTCATTTGAAAATGAGTGACGAGGAGGAAATGTAATTTCACTTATGGTTATATATGCTCTATGTAATAGTGTATGTGACAAATAATAAGGTGATTGGGGAACCGGTAAATATTTGCAAATATTTGAATTTGATTTAGTATCATGCTAAATTACAATGTAATGGTTAGATTCTACGGTTTACATTTGATACATTTCAGTATTAATGGAAAAAGCAAAAATAAAAAGTGTAACAACCATCCCGAGTATTTTCTACACTTGACACTGACAACAAACATTCTAATTGTGTATGGGTTTGTTTTGGTGAATCAATAGATTTTCTATTTTTGATTAAGGTGATTATGCATCAGCAGCAGTACCTGTAACATTATGTGACAGCGGATGACACTTGGTCCTTCATTTCTGATGTTGGCCTGCCTTTGTGTCAGTGGTAACTCTGTTAAATTTTCTCTTGGTGTAAAGATGGCATACAGTTCACTCCCACTTTCAATATGTCTGTCATTCAAGGACCCTTTAATAATAAAGATATAAAGCATGCAAGGAAATACAATTAGTGAACAACATGCAAAATATGTGCAAGTCAAATTGTCAAGAAAAAGTTGGTGAACTCTTTGATGTTGATTTCTGCATAGATTATGATTGAAATGTTGCCTGATCTTAAATTAATTCACAACTATAAACAATCTGACTAAACGAATAACGCAAAATAATTTTTTCACGTTTGTACTGAATACAGTTAGTAATCATTATTGATTCTCTGTAGATGCTTACTGACGTTTAAATAAGACGACATCACATTTGACACTGGAAACAATAGTCTCAACATTTGAAATAAAAAAATTATCTTCAAAAATATTTGAACACCTACATGTGTTGAAGAAGGGGTCATCAGTCAAAGGCATACCATCAGCAGTGTAAAGGCATACAGACATGTTTCTGTCAACCTTGTTTTCATGGCAGATTCGCAACATCAGGTCCTCCACTGTATTTTGTGAGGGATCTATACCTGTACAAAGGGTGTAATGGGACAAAAAAAAAAAAAAAAAAAAAAAAAAAAGTAGATAGTTCTGATCCTTAAGGTCCTTGGTGTTCCTGCAGCTCAATTGGTAGAGCATTGTGCTATCAAGGTTGGGGGTTCAATTCACCGGGAACACAATAGGTAAAAATTGATAGCCTGAATGTACTCTAAGTCGTTTTGGATAAAAGCATCTGCTAAATGCATAAATTTAATTTAATTATATTTGGCTAAACTAGGTATAAAGCTATTGTTAAATACTCTAGAAAACACATACCCGTCATATTATAACAACAGTAAATTATGAAATTATTGTTCTTTTCCAAAGTGGATTTACAAAGCGGTTTCTGGAGTTGATGCTATAGGAAAAGCCTTCAGCTTCACCAATGTGTGAACATGTGTACCAAAACACACCAGTTCTATTGACAGACAACAGTCCATGACATCATGAGCATAGCTTCTTTGGCTTCATGAACAGTAGCAAGAGTTTTCGGCTGTGTGTGCAGACATTTCATTACACATGAGGACATACAAATCCTGCATTATGTCTTGGACATAATTATGTCTTGGACTGGAGCACAAGTGTGAGTGATGTGTACACTGTGACAACTTCATGGCTCCATTCACATATGTCAGGATGAAAAAAAGGTGCTGGCTACACTACAGAGCTCACAGTTTGGACTTGCTTAGGAGTTGTTGACCAGCTCCCAGTCTGATTAAGCCAGTTCTAGCAATCTGCTTAATCTGAAAGCATGCTCCGCAGGTTCCTCTGATCCAGCAGAAAGCATGTTGCTTTGAGGAGATGGATGATGTTTTTGACTGAATTCTCTCCACCCACCCCGCCAGCCCTGCATAAGGGGAAATGCTTGATGTATTGGCCAGTGAGAAATCACTTTTGGTTATTTGGACAAGTGCTTCATGGTGGAACATGAGCGTCAATCCCCTTCGAGCTTTCCATTTCTTCCTGACTCACATTTATCAGTCTAAACCACAATATGGGAATTCTATATTACCAAGATATCTTACCAAATTATTTATATATTTTTTTTATTTTACAAAAAATACCTTGCTTCATTTTCCATTTGTCCCTGAATATGAGTAAAGTGAAAGTGATGTGACGTGTAACCAAGTACGGAGTTTCATATTTGGAATTGTGCTCTGCATTTCACCCATCCAAGTGCACACACACACTGTGAACATGCGCTCAGAGAAGTGGGCAGCCATTTTTACCTGCCCTGCAAGGCAAGGCGGAAGGTTGTAAAGGCCAGGGCTTCCTTTGCATTAGAGCATCAAAGCAAAGACACCTTCTCTTGCAATTAAGTGAATCAAGCATTCCCCATAGCATAAATCCAGACGCCACGTCTTGTTCCCCTTCTCAGAAAACTATGGTTACGATCATAATGTGGATGGGTTTTTTTTGTGTGTTTATTTTATTAACCCTTGTAAGGTAACTTTTATCAAAGCAGTAACATGAAATTGTGGTTTACATTCATTTTTGTGTAAGCGCTCTCATATTCCTCTTTCTTTACCCTTTTCTTATTCTTACGTTTGCTCTAAAATGTACACTTTCACTTTTAAAAGTTGCCATTGTGATACTATGGAAATTGACTTTATTGATAGATTTCTTGTCATGTTCCTCATTTTTTTAATAAAAAGTCTCTTAAATTGTGAACTATCAATGTAGATCCATTTTGAAAAGTTTGTTATTTGTAAAACAAAAAAAAAAAAAAAAAATTCTTTATTTTGAAGATGCTGAATGAGACCAATACATTTGAAGACCTACTGTTCCTCTAGTTTGGAGTCAAAACATTTCTTTGGATAGAGGCTGAATAGTAAAAGTCATAAACCCTTAATAAATCTAATATAAATAAATAAATCTAGTATTAACCATGACATGTGCACTTAAAATTTAAGCACATGCATCTTGATTTGACATCTTTTAGTGCCCTTATTACTGTAATTGTCTTTTAAAATGAGAAACAACATTAGTGCAGTTGATGAAGTGAACTATAAAGATTTACCTGTGATCTCTTGTATCCCAGGGCATTTTGGAAATCGGTAGGATATATGAAATGAATTAAGTGACTTCATTACAGTCATTCCTTTCATCTCTGGAACTGGTGCATTGCCAATTCTTCGCAGATAAGCAATCATATTGTCATACCGGTTCCTCTCTGCTTGTGAAAAATCTTTTAACAAAACAAAAAGAAAATTGGCAGTAATATTCAATATGGAGGAGCTTTTTTCATTTCATGAGTACTTGTAGGGGAGAATGGGGTAAGATGCCAATCACTACCGTAAGTTGAACCTCCTCCCCTTTTAACCATTTAGAAATCTTTTATCACGATCAAATATAGATAAAATGCAAACTTTTTACTTGACAAGGCATTTACTCCATATGGTTCAACATACACTTTGACATGGTCCCAATATAGTACACTTTCATGCTAAGAGATAAAATGGTCTTTGTTGAAACCACCTTGTATAATGTCATGGATTATGATGCATCAAAATAGATATTAACAGCAGATGAGCAAAATGAGCCAAACAACAACTATAATAGAACTCATACCCATGGTTTTTAAGGTCACATCATTGACGCTGTCAAAAAAATCCAGTTCTTCTTCAATCCCAAGATCAATGAATTTCTTGTAGTATTTATCCAGTCTGAACTTCTGAAGTAATGTGAAGATTTTATCCATCTGAAACACACAATCATCTAAACTTAACATTTAGAAGTAAAAAAAAAAGAGCAGTTCCTTTTAATTTCACATGGTTACAGTTCATGTTTTGATCTAAGGCCAGTTCTATGTAGTTTCAACCCAATTCAAAAACAAAAGCTAAATGCTGATGTCTGTACCATCTATGTTTGTATTGAATCTAGACTACTTACTATTACTTAATTTCAAATGGTTAAGGATATTCTTTTCAATAGCCAAAAGCCAGTTTGGCCTATTAAATACCAAATAAACATCTTGTTTATGCATACCTTCCTTTCTTGTTTGTTGCTTAAAATAAATAAATAAATCGGAAATCGATATCGGAATCAGCCAGTTTGCTTGTAAAAAATCAGTATGGGAATTGGCCATGAAAAATCGTGATCGTTGCATCCCTAAATGTAATATAGCATAATATCATTAATACATTAATAAATTAATAAATACATTTAAAATCACAATAATATTGTATCATGACATAATTACCGTATTTTCCGCACTATAAGGCACACCGGATTATAAGGCGCACCTTCAATGAATGGCCTATTTTAGAACTGTTTTCATATATACAGTAGGGCGCTCCGGATTATAAGGCGCATAGAATACTATGTCAAACTGCAGTCAAACGTTTGACTGGATTTGCGTTATGCATCCACTAGATGGAGTTGTGCTAAAGGGAATGTCAACATTTTGACAGAGCCTCTTGATCCATATATAAGGCGCTCCGGATTATAAGGCGCACTGTCGTTTTTTGAGAAAATTAAAGTCTTTTAAGTGCACCTTGAAGTGTGGAAAATACGGTATCATGATAATATTGTATCATGAGACCTCCTAAGGTTTGCATATGGTTGCAGGGCTCTAGACCTCTTTCTGCACTGGTTGCGCCTAACTTTAACTAACAGCACAAAAGTAAGGTGCACCCACATTTTCCACAGCATCGCATTTAACACTACACCATTTTTACAAGTTCACTTTTTTTTTTTTTTTTTTGTCCATAGTCAATATTGACTTGTAGCCTAGATGATTAACAAAAAATCTGGTCAAAAGTTTTCCTTAATTGAAGCACAATTCTACAAGAAAGGTAGCTTACTGAAAAAGTGTTGGTGCTTAAAAGTGTTTCACTGAGCTGAAAATTAAACTTAAAGGGGGGGTGAAATGCTATTTCATGCATACTGAGTTTTTTACACTGTTAAAGAGTTGGATTCCCATGCTAAACATGGACAAAGTTTCAAAAATTAAGTTGTACGTTTGAAGGAGTATTTCTGTTCCAAAAATACTCCTTCCGGTTTGTCACAAGTTTCGGAAAGTTTTTTTCGAGTATGTCTCTGTGTGACGTTAGATGGAGCGGAATTTCCTTATATGGGTCCTGAGTGCGCGCTCTTCTACCGGAAGAGCGCACGCTCCAGTATAGCAGAGCAATGAGAGGCTGAGCACAGACATTCATTCACTGATCAGAGCGTCGCGAAATGTCACAAAAGGAGTGTGTTTTTGGTTGCCAGGGCAAGACAACCCTGCACAGATTACCAAAGAAAAAACAACATTAAGGGACCAGTGGATGGAGTTTATTTTTACAGAGCATCAACGGAGTTGTGCAAGTGTTTGTGTTTGTTCCCTGCATTTCTACAATGCTTGTTTTACAAACAAAGCCCAGTTTGACGACGGATTTGCACATCGTTTACTTCTTAAGGATAATGCAGTCCCAACGAAAAAGGGTCACGATTGTGTGTTGGAACCACAGGCGGTGAGTAAAACTGCTTCAAATATCTCTGCCTCCTTGTTAGTGCGTCCGCCTCCCATCGAAGACCCGGGTTCGAGCCCCGCTCGGAGCGAGTCCTTGCTGCTGCTGCTCTCGTTCAGTTTCAGCCTTCACAGCTGTCACAGCTTTCAAACACTCTCAGCGCAAAAGCTTACTCTCGCACGTGATTCTTTAGCTCCGCCCACATGTCACGCCTCCAGGCGCTCGTGTTTTTCCGGGAAAAATCGGTAAAGACTATCTTTCTCTTATGAACATAATAAAACTAAATACTTTTTGGAGTTATAAAGGATGCAGTACTACTCTATAGTTACTCAAGATTAACAGGATATTGAGTGAAAACGAGCATTTCACCCCCCCCCCCCCCCTTTAACATCTAAGGATAAGTTAATTAAAAAGAAAATCTAAATTAACTGTTTTGAAGGCTCAATGTCTTATGGACTATCCTCCATTGCAGTCGCACGCCCCTTGAATGGCCATGTCCAGTTTGACCTTCTTGATCTTTGGCATTGGCTAGACCAGCTAGCCACACTCTCTCTAGCATCAAAATCTTCCAGATTTGGCCCCTCTACACTGATTCTTTTCAGATCTTCCACTGTGTCTGAATGAAGGGCTCTAGTGTCTGATTTGAACAGATAAACAGTCCCTAAACAGCTTATACTATTGTTTCAGCTATTAAAATAGTTCAGTTTTGTATGTAATAGCAAAGTGATTATATGTTTTCATTAATTTCATTCATATTAAGTTAATTTAGAAAAACGTTTGGAGCATTTTTTTTTTTTTTTTTTTAAGTAACAACCAAGCTGCCAGTGACAGACAGAGCCCGTTTGATCAATTTAGCCTTCTCAAATCATGACTTGTCTAAAATAAAATCTATAGTTATAAAACAGTTGAATCATATAACCGTTTAAACGTAAGACTAGGGCTGCACGATTCTGGATAAATTGAGAATCACGATTTTTTGATCTCATATAGAGATCACGATTCTCCTACGATTCTTTATTATTATTATTACTATTAACATTATCATTATCACAAGTATATAAATTAATTATTTTATTTTGCAAGGATTCTTTAAATTGATCAAGTGTGACAAAGACATTTATAACAAAATATTTCTATTACACACAATTATTGTTCTTCTGAACTTTCTATCAAAGAAACCTGAAAAAAATCTACTCATCTGTTTTCAACATAATAATAATAATAATAATAATAATAATAATGTTTTTTTTGAACGGCAAAACAGCATATTAGAATGATTTCTGAAGATCATGTGACACTGAAGTTATGATGCTGAAAATACAGCTGCACACCACAGAAATAAATTACATTTTAAAATACATTCAAGTGAAAGCAGTTATTTTAAATGGTAAAAATATTTCAAAACTTTACTGTTTTTGCTGTACTTTGGATCAGATAAATATAGTTTGGTGAGCAGAAGAGACTTTAAAAAAACATTACACATCTTATGGTTCAAAAACTTTTGACTGGTAGTGTATATATAATATATTTAAAACCCCAGTTTTTTTAATATTAGAATGATGAAAAAGTTGTTTAGATCACTGATTCAACGACTCACTCATAAACCTACTACACTTGTTTCATTTCTGGATGAATCAGCGTTTTTGAACGATTCTCTTGAATGAAAAATTAATTCATTGACAAATAAATTAAGACACTTGTCGCCACCTATTGGTGAAACAATGCAATCGACACAAACGTTATTTAAAGCGCAGTACTTTCAAAAGGGGATTTGCTATATTTTGATCGCTGCCATATAGACATCAATGTTTATATTTAAACTATAAACTTTATCCCAGTATTTCTGTGATAATATAAATGACTGTAAGACAGATATAATACTGTGTAGTTGAAAAGACTGTTTGTGAAGATGTTTCTTAACCAAACATGGTAAGAGCTCTCTCTGTGTCAGCGGCAGTGCGCGCACGGATTTGAATGATCCGGTAAGACTTTGTCAAAGGTTTAACAGACTCGGGGAAATCGTCGTCTTTTAGAAATGAGATCGAGAGGGTGTCTGAATCGAGATCGCGATCTTTTAACGATTAATCGTGCAGCTCTACGTAAGACCCAGATAAATGTGCTATATAGTCTATGGCAGAGACGCCAGCGTGATCACTTGCATTTTTTTCAGTAGTTAGTTACACTGTCATTTTTGCTCATAAAAGGTAAGAGTAATACATCATTCATAACTCTACTTTTATATGTGTGCACTCACAATATCATCATAACATTGTGCTTTCTGCCATCTCATCTTTAGCAGTACAAAAATGAACCGACACTCAGTGAAAACATGCCTCACAGACATGATAAATATCTATATAAAGCTTTAAATGACTACTTAACGAAATAAAACAAATCGAAAACAAAAACTCTTTAATTATAATCATAAACCATGAAGATGCTCTTTTCTCTGTCTAATGAGGAGATGGCGCCACAGGCTCAGAAAACAATAGTTCATCAAATAATTCAAATATCTCCTTAATATATCCCCCTGTCACATTTATGATAATTACTTTTGCTGGTGCTTTGCAAGCTTAAGCCTATCGTATTTGAACGGAGAACTGTTCAGCTGCGCTGCTGCTGAGGGACACGAAACACTCTTGACAGTCGAGGTAGCACAGTCTTGTGTTGTTTCCACCAGCTCAGCACTTTTGTTTCATAACTAATTAATTGAGAGCTAAAATATAAAAGTATGGAGAAGTCTAAAACAGGCAGGAGGCCCGGCCCGCGTCGGAACTATTACGCGAAATTGGCCCGAAGCCTGGCTCAAGGAACGTAAAAAGGTTGGACTGAAATGCAGGGCTCAAGTGTCTGTTGTTGAACCACATGGAGACTTTAAGAGTCGCGAAGACTAATTATATAACTTTATGTATATATATATATATATATATATATAGTTCGTAAACGTAACGTTGTGAAAATACAAACCAATATGTGTATATTTCCTTACCTTGCCAGTAGACATCACGGTGCTGGGGTAAATTAAACCGTGTGGACTCTCTCTGGGGCAGAAGTTGTCATAGTTTGGTAGTCTTCTCTAGTGGTTTAGCCTTCGTTCCCTTTCCTCAGCCACGAGGTAACGACCTCTCCAAAAATTTTCCCGCCACTATAATGAATTCTTACTTCCGTTGGGTGCGCTTGTGTTCCGCTAGGGTCCTAGAACCATAGACATATAAATAACTAGACGCCTCATTGGCCGCTCTGAGCCGTTCCTGCGATACGTCAACGCCGCCGCCATGTTAGTGAGGGCAAGACTGCCTTAAAAATACATGGAAGTAAACGGGGAGCTCCGGTTTTTTCTGAATAAAAACACGATAACGTTCACATTTATCAACCGATTTCAGGTTTGTGATCTACGTGCAGTTAAAAACTTTGCCTCCAGTTATTTAGTTAGGTTTGGAAAATTATTAATTTTCGTAAGGAATTGTGAAAGCTCACATTTGTCTCACTTCTTGATTTCGTTTATTATTTTCGGTTTACAATTCTAATGTTAATTTAGTATAACTGTGACATATGAATGTAATTTAATTTGAATATTCATTTAATTAAATGTATTTGATTTTATTGCCTTGTCTGTGTTCAATCCCAACATTTTTCTATTTTTTCTCTCTTTCGTGTCTCAGATCAGAACACAGCTCATTCCCTTTGAAATTCTGTGATAAAATCTAAGTAATACATCTTTAAACACTAATAATTTACTATTGTTGAGAAAATTTAATAAAACAAGTAAATACAAATCAAAAAGTGACACACTAGCCTACAGATGAACTCCACAACAAATAATAACACATGTAACTGATGAGGCTATGGATCCAGTGAAAATGAAAATATGAACTGATACAGTGCACAGTAGAAATATAGTAAAAGTGATATGTTATATTAAAAAGTACATGTAGTACAACTTAAAGTAAAGTGAATAATATGAAAAGCGAGTACAATGCTACAATAACATATTCGATATAATAGATTTATAATAGTATAAAATTATTTGTATAATATGAATAATACCATAATAAATAACTGAACAACAATAGGTTAACAATAACTGAACAACAATAGGTTAACAATAGCAAGAAGAATATGTAATATCAAGGGTGGAATAATACAGAATAGACAAAAATGAAGAATAAATTAATAGTAAATTAAAGAGTAAAATAAAAAAATTGAAATGTAATTTTAAAATATTTTATTTGTGTAATAATTATTAATCAAATTCAGACACAATATAAAAAAATTGTGGACATGAGTTCCAGATTGTGTTTAATTAATGAGCTCCTTAAGTAAAATATATACATGTATAATATATACATGTACACACACACACACACACATATATATATATATATATATATATATATATATATATATATATATATATGTGTGTGTGTGTGTGTGTGTGTGTGTATATATATATATATATATATATATATATATATATGTTCTATAATGCACATTACACACACTCATGCAGAAAACACACATTTTGAAACAGTGATTTATTTTTCCATGTATGTTAACACATATAAATGTTTGGGTGTGAGTGTGTAAGGTTTACCTTGCACAACAAAATCTCGAAGTATAGTTGTTTATCACAGACCAGAATATGAGATGCTCCCCTCAAAAACTTGATATTAATCAAAATAAATAATAATTATAACAACATCACAATGAGTTTATCATGATATTGCAGCTGGATTCACTATGAGTTCCTGTGTTTTTCATTTCTAGGCTATTAACATCATGTAGTTTTTGTGTAAAGACACACGCAGTACATTATCAGCATTAAACAGCCTGTGCAAAGCTTTTTAAATGCAGTCTATAGTATTAGAATATGAGCTGGTCATTCTGTCGATTCATTTAGGGCTGCTCTGGGTTTAGTACAAACACAACACAAGTCTAGGGAGGTATAGTCTTGTCTCCGAGAACAGCTTTCCTCAGCTTTCCTTAAGGCTGTCCTTGTCCTGTTTGCAAATGGCTAAAAGAGAAGAAAAAAGAATACATAGAATCAGTTCACAGTTTTATGAAAAGCAATGAAATCCTTATAATCAAGTGATGATAAACTTAATCTGTAACACTTTTGAAAAACGGTCCATTAGTTAATATTAGTTAACTACTTTAGTTAACATGATCTAAGCAAGAACAATCCTACAGCATTTATTAATCTTAGTTGATGTTCATTTCAACATTTACTAATGCATTATTTAAAACAAAAGCTGTGCTTGTTAACATTAGTTAATGCACTCTGAATTAGCATGAACTAACGATGAAAAACTGTATTTTCATTAACTAACATGAACAAAGATGAATAAATACAGTAATAAATGTATTGTTCATTGTTTTTTCATGTTCATTAATGAATTAACTAACATTAACTAAAGGACTAGTATTCTAAAGTGTTACCACTTCATCTTTGTAAATAAGTAACGGTAGTGAAATTAAAGAGAGAAGCTTTAGCTCCATCATTAATCTAGACAGTCAAAGGGCTCACTCTGTATATTGTGCTCATAACACCATTTAGTTTATTATATAAATGGCAATATAAGTTAAAACGTAATAAGAATTCATTTAAACTCTGAGTTCTTATGAAGTCTCAGCCTTCACTGCTAACTACGCTAGCGATATTATTAATCGTCTGACACTGGTGGTTAATTAAGCTGTCAACATAAAGTTAAAAATGACCAAAAACATCGAGAAAGAACAGCTGAGTCTTACCTGTGAAAGATAACACCCCGAGATCTGTTTTTACTATCGTGTGACGGTTTGAAGGTGTCCAATCTGTCGTCAGATATGTTTTCTTCTGTCCTGATTTGAGAGTTATGACAGTTGCCCACTCCAATATGGCGGCGACGTTGACGTGCGGTCGAGCGGCCAATGAGGCGTCTAGTTATTTATATGTCTATGCCTAGAACTGCGGTCCTGAATCTGCAGCCTCTGGTTGTACTATTTGGCGCATGCGCGAAGCAGCGCTCGTTTACTATTAAGGTGGGTTTATTGTTTGTTTATACTGATGTAATTGTATTGATGTAAATTGATGTGAGCATATTCCAAAAACAAAGTTGTGTGGATTTTTAACTTCTTTGAATTCTGAAGCATATAAATTAAAAGCACCAGACCATTTTTTTTTTTATTATATTTTTCAAAATGTACAATATGTCATATAAACTTGAACTTAAATTTACATCAAGAACTCCTTTGAGGAAAAAATAAATAAACATGTGCTCGCATTTAAAAAAGTACAAACTCACACCATATCAAGTAAGAAAAATAAAAAATACAAATCCAAATAAAAAATAAAATAAAAAATAATTACAGGGGCTGACAAAACAACATAAATGCTTCAAGCGTGTTTAAGAACATAGGACTGTAAACTCAAAGAGCAAGAGACTCTGACATCGTTTCATATAACTCATTTATGGACTGGTTTTCTTCCGATAACACCTTTAGAGATGCTATATAATTTTTAATTTCGTTCTTAAAACAGTTTATGTTGGGCTTGCTGTTATTCCACTTATTTTTGTGTATGTGATAATTTTCCATCATGAAAATAATGTTCACCATTTTAGATACCTTTTTTGACATACCATCCCAGGGTATCTTCATATTTTTTAACAGCAAATTTAATGACTTTTAAGACCTTTTTAAGTCCTCTAAAAGGAAAATTTAAGACTTTATCTAAACAAAAAAAAAACAGGAAAATGTTCAGTCTGACAACACAGATTGATGTGGCGAAGCATTAGTGTGGCACAACACATCACAACCACGCTAAAGACAGGTCAAAGGGGCGCGGAAACTTTTATACCAAGTGCTGATTGACCTTACAACCCTGACATGGTTGACTATGTATAAACTATCAGCCTTTAAGGTACTTCAGGTAATTTCTAAATTCTGGCCCCTCATAGCAGTTTGAAAAAGACATGGAAGACAGCCCCAGGACATTACAAAAGCCCATTTCATCATACTTGATCTAAATTATGGTTAAATGTTGCTGCCTAATAGCCTTGAGCTGGGTTTAGGGGTTCTCCCCCAAGAAAATGTTGTTCAGGGTCTGATTAGTGTTTTCTATGTCATTTCAGACACAGATAAATGCAAGCACATTCAATAATCTATGCATAGACCTAATGAATGACAGACAATTGTAGGAAAGATCAGGATCAGAAATGTATTGCATGTTCCAGTTGTAGGAGATCCATGACTTTCCAATTTACTGTGGGTCCACCCATTGTCACAGAAAGCATGTTCCTTAAATTAAGTTCCTTGGTGCCCTCCTGAAATTATAAAAAAATAAAATCAAAACAAAGTCCACCTCAAGAATGATAACATTTTCATTCATGTTCACTCAGATTAGATGGTTTGTCTAAAGTAGTGATTCTCAAACTGTGGTCTGGGGACCACTGGAGGTATGCCAGATTACCAAAGAGGTCTGTGAGCAAAAGTCATCAACCAAAAATGACTGACATGGACTGTGACACCGTTGAACATTTCCAATTCACTTCTCATGACTTGTTTTCTAATCATGCACATTATTAGCAGGTGAAGTTAGCCATGGTTTCAGAAGACTAAAATGGCCTGCATTTTTACATGCATTAGGGATGATCATTAAGCCAAATGTGTCAAGTTTTTTTTTTTTTTTTTTTTAATTGGCTAAGTGGTCCTTGATTTGATAGAAAAAATGTTTGAGAAACAAGTTTAGCCATAATAGTGAATGCTCACAAATTGGGCCTATGTGATAGGGTTCAGTGTCAACGTTGTTAACCTAAAATTGAGAAGCACAAAACAGATATTTGGAGTCTAATTATGAACTGGGCTACATTATTTAATTCAATTCAATTTTACTTTTCACATAAAAAATATGCAAGAAGCATAATGCATATTGAATGCTTTATACAATAAAGTTATTTACAGCACTGCCTTCCATCCATAATGCAGTAGTCCTATGCCTAGATGTCCCCCACCCACAACATTTTTTTAACTGATTGGCTGGGACAATATATCGATGCATTTTGAATCAATAAATTATTCTGGATCGATTCCAATTTTTCTGAATGCATTTCGATTCTCTCTCGAATCGATTCTTAGTTTAGTTTTTAACAGCAGATGCCACTGCGTGATTTATATGCCTTACACACACCACTTGAACCTACTATAAAATAATAATTAATAAACTTCGAAAAGGTTGAAGCGAAGTACAAGGGTGTTTGCAGTGGGGCATTTACATTAATCTCGCGTCATAAAAGCAATATATCAATTACATACTCAGACTCAGCAAAACGCACGAGCGCTCTTCGTCGTGAGCATTTGAGTGTTCGGTTAAAAACTAGCCTAGAGCGCCATCTGCAAAAACTAAGCTCAGAATCAATTCGCAACGATTCGGAAAATGTTTTAATCAATCCAAGAATTGTGACGCATCGATATATTGTCCCAAATATTCATTAGGAAATAACAAAAACACATGAAGAATTTTAACATATTCAAATAATTTTAAATGTTACTTTTAGAGTCTTACCTTAAAGTGCTCCAGCAAGTCTTCTGCCGTTGAGGGGCTCAAAAACTGAGAACCAAGATAGCGAGACCTGACAATCGTGGTCTTGTCCACAGCTTTATCGTCTTTGCCCATGCTTGCGATTTCGCAAACTGCCGTGGTCGTGGCGAACCATCAACGCAACGCGTTCATCAATCACTTACTCGTATGTCACCTATGGAATGATGCAGGTTGCACCCACGAAGTGCTGCCCCCAAATGTTGCGCTGGTCAAATTGCGGTTGAAAAAATAAATAAAAATGACGAGTCGAACATGAAATTTAAGATCCCACATGAAATTTAAGACATTCATATGGAAAATTCCAGGATTCAAGACATTTTCAGACCTTAAAAGTAGAAAATTGTATTTAAGACATTTCAAGACTTGTTAAGGACCCACAGGGACCCTGCATCCATATATATCATCACTTGAAATTTGTTAAACAAAGAGTTATTGATCCCAATATTTAACCATCGATAAACATCCTTCCAAAACCCTATTGTGACTGAACAAGAGAAAAAAAGGTGTTCAATTGTTTCGTGTTCTGCCATACAAAAAACACACAGATTAACTTCAAAACTGAACCTTTTCCTTAGGGTTTCAGCAGCAGGATAAATATTATTTATTAATTTGAACTGAATTTCTTTTACCTTGGGTAAAATTGGCCATTTAAGACTAGTCTTAAAACTAGTCTTTGTTAATGTAACTAGATTATCTGTTATCTTTTTTTTTTGTTGGATTTTTGACATCATAGAATAGTTTTTCTTTAAACACACTTCCAAGTATTTTGTTATTACATTTTCTTTCTCCAAATTCCAATTCACCAATTTTTAATTCAGGAAGTTTAACAGTCACATTTGAATTTGTGAGGATATTTTTATCATGAATTTTAAGGCAAGTGGAATAGCTCTACTGATTTGGTTAAATTCTCTATAAGAGCATTTCAAATTAAACTTATCGACAAAGGAATTAAACTGCAACAGACTGCCATTTTTATCCATCAAGTCCATAACGTATAGAACATTTTTATCGTACCATTCTTGTTTAAATAGTGTCTTTCTGTTAATTAACATGGTTCTATTATTCCACAAGGTGGAACTATGCGGTGTGAAGTTGTGAGCGAACATCATTTTCCAGTAGAGCAGTATTTGTAAAAGCACCAGACCTCAAAAGCTAAACTTAGGCACTACAGCACCCCAGTCGCTCGCCTTCAGCGTCACCACCACCACCACGCTTCCCACAACTTTTTCACATTTATTTTAAAAGTGTTCATTGAAAATGATTCACAGATCTATTGTGGCTTTATTAAGCACTTTTCGAGGCATATTAAAAAACATTGTCGACCAACTATATAGCCTATAAAATGTGGGAAACTATTCATTGGTTATTCTACAATTAATTGTAGCTATTACAAATTATACTAAGACTGCAAAATACTGTAAATTAATAAACTGTTTGGCATAATGACGTTAAATGTCTCTGAGGGTGCCATGTACTCCCATTTAGTAACTTGTTAGCAACCGTCTATATTTTAAGAAACATATCCGTTTAAAAGAATCACGACTGGTGTGTAACTGTGTGTTTTATGCTGTAGAATAAAACTTGAAAGTATCCTGATGCTGTGTAAACCACGGACCTTATTTTATGGATTTAACCAAAATCCCATTCAAAAAACCAATTGACTCTGGGATGATGGAACCTGAAATGCTAAAATGCTAACTTGCTTCTGAGGTTTTGTATAGTGACATCATATTTCCATCACTCTATAAGCATGTGTATCAAATTATCTTGACTCGCTGAACCTGGATCAAATTAGTAATATTGGTTGAATTTAAATTGTCATTTATTAAACCTCTTTAATCCTGATTGATTTCTTTAGGTATTTCAAGTAAGGTTTTGGACTTTAAACCCAGCTCTTCTTGCCATTTTTAAAGGGGTCATATGTTGTGATTTACATTTTTCCGTTCTCTTTGGAGTGTTACAAGCTCTTGGTGCATAAAGAAGATCTGTAAAGTTGCAAAGACTAAAGTATCAAACCCAAAGAGATATTCTTTATAAAAGTTAACACTTGTCCACACACTCCTTAAACAGCTCACTCTAACATGCCCCCCCCCCCCATCTCTACATCATGTGGAATAATTTGCATAACACCGCCCAAATTTTCACGTAAAGAAATAAGGTGCAACTTTTATTCTCGCTTTTGCTGCTGCTGCCATGTTGTTGAGATGCTGTGTGTTTCGTTGTTACAGCAAAAGTACTTTGTTTGGCCTTCCAACAGAGCTTGATATCTGCTTTGTCGTGCCTAGAGCTGATCCGTGCTGGTCGCTAAAGAAATACATCAACTTTGCACTGTGTATGAGTCCAGCGCAGGGTTGTCACATGTGGTTACCTCAAATAATTTTTTTACTAGTGGGTCCAGGACACTATAGTTCGTTGGCGCGTCTGGAGAGCTCAGCGCTACAGATCATTTCAGAAAAATAAAAGCTTTAACACCAGCTTTAAGACTTTTTAAAATAAGTTGAGCTCAAAACTCACTTTCAGTCATCAGCGAATGTTTGAAATAACTTATAATATAATCACTTAACAAGGCAGAAATATTTATAAGCGATGCAAAAGACTAAACATTAACGTTACCATAGTAAACATGGTAAATGCAACAACTTGGAAAAATCAGACGTCAGCTTCTTATTCTCTATCACAATTGTGTATTTATTTAGTAACATATTTTATCTGTCATAAGTCTCGTCTCGAGGGTTTAGCTCCATATAGCCTATCATAAAAATTTTATAATGTTTTTTGTTCGGGAGCTTTTTAAAAAATAAGAGATATTATCATTCATTCTAAATGTGACAACAGAAACAGACTCGACTGAATAACCAGGCTATTTTCATAACGCTTAAGCGTTAAAAATCAATAAAATAGAAAATACATCTATTTCTGTGTGACTAGTTTTGAGTCCAGATAAATTAATTTATTATGATCAATGTATCACTTAAACATCATGCTTTTGAATTTAAGTATTTAACAAAGCATGCAACAAAGGACAGCTTTTATCTTTTTCCCTTTGTGATCGTGCTAGTTCCAGTGACTTATTTCTTAGTTTTCTGATAACTTCTCTTCGTTGTGAAGGGGTTTTGTGACTGACGTTGTTACTGAGAGGCATGTAAAGGGCATGTTTTAGTGAAGCGCAGCGGAGCTTCAGGACCGACAGTGGAAACGCTGTGCTATTCTGACCTTGGTGCTCCTGGCCCGAGGCTATTAGCCCCTCCTGGCCCATTTTAAGCCCTGGCTCACACTGACCCGACAGTGGAAGCACGGCTTCTGTCTCTGTAGAAAATCAAAGGGTAGCCTAATAATAATTATTAAGGTTCGCTATCTGATGCGCCTATACAATTACTGGATTAATAACAGGAATAAAATTGAAGGATTACTGTTCACAATTGATGTTTTGATCTTTTATTTTTAAATGAATAGGCTATATATTTGTTTGTTTGCTTATGTATGAGAATGATGAAGTGTGGACATTCAAATGAATGTTCTTTGTGCCAAGGTGGAGTCTAAAATACAAGTACTTGCACTTCTGTTTCTGCTCTTTACAACAATGACCAGAACGCCCCACCTCTCTGTAAACTGCTGCCAGTGTCATTCTCAGAAAACATTGACATTTCGCTCTATGGTGAGAGAAACAGAGTTATAGAGTCCTGTTATCTGTCCCTCTGTGGTAGTGGAGGGGGCCTATGAAAGTTACGGAAAACAAAGAAGATAAAAAGAAAACATTGCTTGACCGTGTAGTGAGCAAACCAAAGGCAGTGGCAAAGGAAAAACTTTCCTAGGATGTTTAAGAAGATGAGAGAAAAAACTAAGAAAGTACCAAGCCAAAAGCTAAGGAAACCCTGCAAGACCTCATACAAGAGTGAAAATGTAAAACATTGACAAATAACTCAATAGTCATTCATACAGTAAATGTGGGCAAAAAAACTCAAATCAATTGATAGTAACATCTAATTTATGTCCCTGCTTTAGAAAAAAAAAGTCTTAGTAAAGGGTGCTAAAAAAGATGAGTTTTAAAGTGCTGCCATGAAGACAGTCTAGGAGAGAGATATGTACGTAAATATCAAACTTTATTAATGATTAAGTAATTTTAAATTAAATGAATTCAGTGTAGAAAGATGAATGAAACAATAAATATATGAAGAGACATTAGTTCTAAGAAGCATTGTCATGATCTACTGTAGGTTAATCTGTATGCGAAGACACTACTACATTTAAATGAAATAATTGTAAATGATAATAATAAAATGATAATATAAAATATAGAAATAAATAATGAAGAATAGAGTGTAATCATGAAAGGCTCTCTTACATTTAAAGTCAGTTTATATACTATAGAGAATTGGGTCTTTGTATTTCAGAATATTGTATATTGGACTTCAGTAAAATGCCACTTCTAAGGCAGGGTTTGGCCAACAGGAGTTTGAGAGCGAAGTGCATGGAGAGGAAACTTGTTCAAAAGTTAATGAAAACCTAATAATTGATTAAATCATAAGAATTAAAAATAATAAATAAATAATAAAAATAAAAAAAGAAATCCTACTAAAAACATTTTATTAATTTACCTGCATGTCATGTGACAATTAAACCGCATCAGATAACTATGGACAATAACCACAAATGTGTAATTCAATTATTCATATATTATCTTTAAAGTTAAGTAAAAATTTTAGGTTTTGTTTGAGCAAACAATTTTTGCAACAGTCATTTCTAGAGCACTGTATGTTAGTCCCATTTTTAGATGTATTCAGGGTGTTACAATTTGTTAAGAAAAAAAAACCAAACATAATTTTTGAAACAATTTGGTTACACTTTATTTTAAGGGGTCCTTGTTAAAGTGTAATTATACATTCAAGCACAGAGTAATATAAATGAACTACATGTACTTACTATATGTTTAGGGTTAGGATTACAGTGTCTGTGAACTGTGTCCTAATAGTTACTGCACGTGCTCCAGAACAGTTGATCTGAGACCATGCTTTAAACCACCAGTATATTAATATATTTAAGAATTTTTTTTTTCTCTAAAAAAAAACTAAAAATGTCTTTATTGTCATTTTCAAACTCTATAGCTCCATTTCAGTGTAAACAGTGAGAGAACTATGCTGTGTCTAAATTTCCTGGTGATGCCTCCATAGTTTGGTAGGCCCGGCTTTGAATCCGCAGCACCATGCGACGAGCATAGAAATCCTGATAATCAGGTGGCAGTTCTTCTAAGATGCCTAAAGTCCTCTCTAGTGACTGCAGGGCTCGAGAGGCTGCTACTGGGTCTTTGTTTCCGTATGGATCTTTCTTATCATAACTCTCAGGTGGCAGATGTCTCCAGAACATGTTGACACCAACTCCAAACTGGAGAGCCAGGGTATTGTGAAACCAAAGTGCTGAGAAAATACAAACAAAAGTCTTTTTTTTTTCTGAATGCAGTTCAGCATTACTTCAGGATAAGAGCACACTTATATGTATGTGAGTTTCACAATGTTAAAAGTATAGTATTCAATAATGGTGTATAATTAGTTGGGCTGGTTTAAGAATAGAATACCTGGAATGAAGAGCAGGTCTCCTGGTTCCAGAATACACTCGTAGCGACTTGCTTTCACAAACTCAGGATAATGCTGCAGATCAGTTGTGTCAATGTCCAAAACTTCAGACTTGTCTCCTAAAAAATAATGTCACAATTAAAGTTACGGTGAATTAGCAAAATAACATTCAGAAGAAACTTTACAAAAGGACTGTCAATATATGCATTATATAAATAACACATCATAATAGTTAAGAAACTTTTTATAAAGTACTACCCGTGAGGTAGAGATAAAGGGCATCTTTGGGGCTGTACAGAACAACACGCTTCCTTCCTGTAACTTGAGCCAGAAGGTTGTCCATTACCTGATGGTAAACAATAAAATATAAAGAATGGTTGAAATAAATAAATAAATAAATAAATCACAGTGACCCAAACTTCTGAATGGCTGTTTAGATTTTAGCCAAAAAAGTGACAGATGCTATTCATTCAAGATGTTAATAGAAGTATGATGCTAATTTTGGTATGGGTAAATTGAGCAATGATGAGAGAGTTAGTGTAAATAAAAAGCACTGTTAACAAGGTTGGATATGTGTACTTAGTGAGAAGGGATATCGCATAAACAAAGATATTCAAGTGAGCAACATTTCATTAGCTTGTCTGTAAAAAAAAAAAAAAAAACCTGACCAGTGTCCCATATAGACATGGAGAACTCACATCATAGTGTGTCCACAGCTGCAGACCAGGAGAACTGATGCGAAAGACACTGGAGAAAAACTGCTCTGGCTCAAAGAACTGGGGTATATCGAAATCCTCTGCCAACTCAGGGAACTGCTTCCTTAAATCAGCTGGTTCCTGAAAGGGGAAGATATCAATATTAATGTGTGTAAAAAAAGAAAAATAAAATTATATAAATAAATAAATATATATATAAAACAGCCATTTAATAGTGAATATGCTGCCACAATGCTGCTTATATTCAAATTAAACTATACAGTCCAATATAGGTACGATATTCTTTACTAAGAGTAACTTAAGCTACCTTACGAACATCTTCTCCAAGTGAGCGCAAGTAGTAGCTTTCATCCTGTTGGGAACAAAAAGACCTATTTTAGAAGTTTTCAACCTGTGGGCCATGACTGTTACAGTAGGTAGCCCATTAATTATTATTAATAATAAAAATATATATATTTTGTTTATATAGGCTATGCGAAAATATAGTCCAGTGGTTCCCAAGCTTTTTCAGCTCGTGGCCCACACACACACAGCCAAAAACATGTTTTCTGTTGCCCACTTATGTGTTTAGCTGCCTAAAATGTGCAGCTAAACTCATCCGTACTAATTTAGCATAAATGGCACAAACTGTTATTAATGTTATAATAAAATAAATAAATAAATACTTTAAAATTGACTTTTTAAGGTAACTAACCTCACTAATGAAGAAATCGGAGTGCTTTGCCTCTGCAGCTCTCTGAATGAACTTGTCAAATGGCAGAGTCCTGAAATACAGAATTATGTTCTGCTTCCACAGTTTTGTGTTGGGCTTAAGGCATATAAATAGGCGATTCGTGCTAAATCACACACCTGTACACAAAGTTCTTGTGCAGAAAATCCATCCTGGGCTCTGGGGACACATGCACTTTGACCTCGCGGTCTCCCCCCTTCTGCGCGAGATAACTCACCGTCCACGCGCGCACACAGGGTCCCAGGGGCACGCGTTTCAGAACCGCTGGTCTACGCTAAACAAGACACGTGTGATTCATTTACCACAACACAGCAATAAGTGGCTGTTTAATATATAATACACGAGTTACCAGCGGATATATGTCCCTCAAGAAAGTCTCTCTGTCCACATCGGTGTACACGGGCACCTCCAGCTTTTCCTGACAATCCATTTCTGACCGTTTGAAGTTTACTTTCCATTCGCTGCCATCTGCTTCATTCCGCCGTCCATTAGAATATAATGAGGATCGAAAGTCCGACTCGGTTTTAGAGTCGACTCTTTTAAACAGTTTGTTTCAAAGAACCGAATTAAAAGTCAAATGAATCTAAATAACCAACGTTGTTATTTATTGACAATTTATTGTTGTTTAAATCATGGATTAAAATTAATTGTTTTAAAGTAAATTGTTGACCCGAGAACTCCTCAGACCAGAGCCATATAGAGTATATATATATCTCTATATGGCTCTGCCTCAGACCAATTCAGTCAATTGATTCATTGAAGTGAACCGACTCATTCGTGAACAAATTAGACTTAGTCACTAAAAGCCCGTCCTTAACGTATTCTTTTCACAAACAACACATATAGTATACATTTAATTAAGAATTTAAATAAAGAGTGAGTCTACTTTGTCTGAAAAATACTGATATAGTGTTAAAGTCTATATATCTATAAATGTGGAACTGTTGTCTTCAGGTTGTTGTCAGTCGGATTTCAGTCACAGATGGGTCATTTAGGATGACGCCAGAAAGATGGTGCTGCAGTTGTAACCATAGGCCCGTTTCCATTGTGACCCGGCTCGTCAGTACTCTGAGCGGGGGAGACACGAACAAAAGCAGAAGGTTGTGGTGGTCGGGATCCCGAACCCCTTCATCTGGATCCGAACCCACATCTACCTCTTCCTTATCTGAGCTTCACGGAAGGAGCCACACAGGTGAATGCCAACAGCTGACAGCGTTATGTGATAGAAAACAGGCTACATGATGTCAAGTTTTTGTATTTATTAGCTGATACTGGAAATTGTAATATGCTTGATCCATGGTTGTAGCCTTAACTACTAGACAAATGTTTCTGAACAGTAAGATTTTTTTTATTTATTTTTTTTATAAAGAAGTCTCTTATGCTCAACAAACCTGAATTTATTTGGTCCAAAATACAGTAAGAGCTGTAAGATTTTGGAATATATTTACTATTTAAATTAACTGCTGCCTATTTAAATATATTTTAAAATGTAATCAATTTTCAGTATCATTACTCCAGTCTTCAGTGTCACATGATCCTTCAGAAATCATTCTAATATGATGATTTGTTGTTCAATAAAGTTTTTTCAGGATCCTTTGATGAATAGAAAAATCTAAAGATCAGAATTATTGTGTGTGTATGTATGTGTGTGTGTGTGTGTGTGTGTGTGTGTGTGTGTGTGTGCGTGTGTGTGTGTGTACACACACACACACACTTTTTTTTGAGGGGCGGGGAAGGGGGGGTTATAGAAATTAACACTTTTTTTATTTAGCAAGGATGCTTCAAATTGATCAAAGGTGATGTTAAAGACGTGTAATGTTACAAAATATTTATATTTCAGGTAAATGCTGTTCTCCTGAACCTTCTATTAACCAAAGAAACCTGGAAAAAATCTACTTAGCTGTTTTCAATATAATAATAATAATAGTATTTTTTTTTCAGCAGCAAATCAGCATATTAGAATGACTTCTGAAGGAATGTGACACTGAAAATGTAGCTTTGAAAACACAAGAATACATTCAATTATAAAATATATTCAAATAGAAAATAGTTTTTTGAATAGTAAAAATATTTCAAATTTTACTTTTTTTGCTGTATTTTAGCTCAAATAAATGCGAGCTTGCTGATTTTCTTATAAAAAATCTTAATTTAAAATTTTGAGTAGTATGTTAACCGTGTACAATAGACTTTAGGATTAAAAAGTAAAACTAAACCAGTGTAGTTTTGAGTTACTTGATCACGGAGATTATAAGCAGAGTGCATAAACTTCTCCTTTTACTCTCACACGTATCATGATTGCTGTCTCATTGCAAGTTCGAGGCTCTTGAAGGATTAGTAGCTAAAGATGTAAGTACGTGAAGATACTGATCACATTTATATTATATTATATTAGTAATATTATTGACCTGTTTAAGATGATCGATTTCATTTAGAGTAATTATTAATCTAATATTCTCTCCAATAGCTAATAGGGAAACTTGAGGAAAAATGCGCTAAGTTGTCTTTGAGCCACCAGAGGGCGCTGTCAGCTGAGTCTGATGAGATCATGCACACAACAACAGGAGATGTGGGCATTCAATATGATGAGAGTGGTGAGACCCTGTAAACTCATTACCACGCAATATTCGCCCAGGTAATATGTTTACTTATTGTTTCTGGGCATGTAATTTAGGTAATATAAGCTTTGAAATTGGCATAATTATCATTTTTATCAGACCGTTACTGTTGTGTAACGTAGAGCATAAATTAATATGTATGCAAAAATTAATTGCAGTGATGAGTGCCAGACTTCCTGATGAGAGTATGGAGGGAGCAAGGAAATTCCAGGTTGTCATTGGTGGAGAGGGAGAGAGACCAGAGACCAAGAGATTGCTGACAGCCAATTATGAGTGAGTATTGTGATGATGCTTTTCATTGGCCTGCATATATACAGTCAACCCAAAGCTTGTTCAGACACATTCCTCACACTATCACAGTTTTTTGCTATAGTTTAGAAAATGGTCATAAAATATGACAAGATGTCAGAGTTAAACTGTGTTAGACCAAATTTAGCTTGAAAATGTCAGAATAATTTGATAGAAAGTTGTGTAATGAATTAGGTTGAACATAATTAGATAATAATACCAGTTTAGGTCAACCAATTACCAAGCAGGGCTTAATTTTGTTCAGTCAGTTGTGTAAAATAGTCCCATTAGCAGTTAAAGAAAAAACATGGTCAGGTCAAAGTGTATGAAGAATTTTTGTGTATAAATATGTCACAGTTTACTTAAATCTGCTATACTCACTTACATAAATGAACTATGGTGTCCTGCACCCGCTAGTAAAAAAATATATAAAAAAAATATATCTGGTGTCTAAATAAATTTTGGTTTGACAATATATTGGTTCTTATATTTTTATTACAGTTTAATTTAACTATACATATTGAGAATGATAGAAAACTGCAATTTTAATACCTTGAGTTAATGTCATAGAAATATCAGTATTATGTTATAACTGTAGTAAATGATAATATAGACATCATTCTAATATTTATGTCTTTCTTGTTTTCCTGTTTTGGCAGATTCCAAAGGGAGTTTACCCAAAGTGTGACTTCAGATTGGATCATCATCAGGATAAAGCACTCAAAACTTCATGACTAAGTGTGACTGGAGAGGGTTTTTTTTCATGCTTTTTTATTGCTCATAATGCCAAAACATGTAGGGTCAATTCACTAACCTTTACTGGAAAAAATAACGCTGAAATATTGTCAGCTCCAGGTGCTTCCCAGGTGCTATGGAAGGTTATAAATGTTGATTTGCTGTATGCTTCAGTGCATTTCATCTCACTGATTTTACATTCTTAACGTTGTTTTTTTTTACACTTTGTATGATGAGTTTTGGGGTGAAGCTGACTGCACATTGTGAAAACTGCAACTGAACTGTAAAACTATACAAGAAAAGTCAGGAGGAAAAAAAAGCAATTCTTTAAAGCCACAAAGACCACTGCCTGGATACTTTGAAAGACAGACTTATACAGAATGATGAACTGACCAATAAGTTATGTAACGTTTTATCAAAACCTCCATGTTATGTGAAACATTGTGCATAAAACAACATGATTGTGGCGAGTGGGGCGGGGCCGAGAGGCGTGGGAACGAGGAGTGAGGCCAGGTGTAGTGATTGGAGATGAGCTACACCTGCGCCCCACCGCCAGTATCGAGTCCCACGTAGGAGATGGAAGGATATAAAACTGGAGTGACGACCGTGAAGGACGAGAGAGGACCAGGCCTGGGACATTATTTTATGTTTTGGCTTTTATTTGTGCGTGTCAGTCGCCGTGAGGGGCTGACGCGCTGTTTTGTGTTTATTTTGTTATTATTAAAATTATGTTTTGATTGTGCGCCGGTTCCCGCCTCCTTCTTCCCGACGACTATGGAGTTTTTATTATTACAATGATGTAATAAAAATCATGATTAATAAAAAATATTATTTAATTTGCTTTAGAATATTATAAATGGTTAGTAATTCTAATGGAATCTACTTATTTTGTGATGTCGCATACTGTACAGAAAATACATTTGTAACCAAATATAATCATTCTATCATTGTTATTTTTATTACTTTTTTAACATGCTTTTTTTCATTGAAAATAAAATGCAGTACCTTTTAATGCTTAATTACATAAACGTATTCTTGTGTTTCTATAAAAGTGCACAACAAACTTTCTGAAATATGCTCTTGTCAATATCAGACACCTTCAAACTTTATAAATTATAGCTCTGTAGCAGTATATATATATAAAATGCTACACTATAGAATACTATACTGCTATTATACTGTGTTCTGTAATTTTCTAATTGCAGTGCTTTATATTTAAAAGGTTTTATGGCAAACCAACTAACGAAAAAAAAAAAAGAAATGCACCAGTTTATTTATTTTTTATTTTATTTATTTTTTTACTGTTCATTGCTCATGTTAGTTACAGGCAGCATACAAAAATAAATTGTGATACATAAATTGTGATAGAAAACCAATATTATGTTTTTATATTTCTATGTTTATATACATATAGTAAGACATATAATGGAGATAAAATGAAAGTGTACTGAATAATATTAATTCCTGATATCTGATGTGTAATTGTGCACGATGCAGGTACGTTACTTCAATGATGCCTTTCTGCGTTTTAAATAGATAAGAAATATTCCACGATGATCCCACCGTTCTCCTGACATCCCGCCCACTGTCAATTGCAATTGGCCAAAGCCAGAACCTATTCTCGCTCTCCATTGGCTACTCTTGTGTGTGCGTCGTGACATCATGCGAGAGTCTGCGTGACAGGTCCGTAGGAGGTTTCCTATAGGTTTAAAGAGGCAGTGTGGGTTTACAACGAGGAAAGCGGAGACGCGATTACAATGAATTTGTAAATAAAATGAAACAAGTCTTGTAGAGACATGAGACTCGCTGTATACGTGTTTGGCGGCTTTGCTCTCGGGCTTTTGCTCGTTGGTTTGCGGGAATTATTGTTTGGTTTCGGGGAGAACCGATGCAGCATGACATACATGTTCGAGTACCCAGAATACCGAGTGAGTATCACCGCGAGCGCAGTCTATCAATGGAGATTTTTCACACATTTACTTTGCAATTCACAAAAAAATTATATTTTTTTCTAACTAGAGCAATATTACTACCTCACAATTCACTAGCAGGTCGTGCATTAGTTCCTCATTCCTGTCATTCTACCTGTTGTTTTGGCAACAACAAACATTCATTATCAGCAAGATCAGTCTTTATACAATAGTTCAGTCCTTTTTAACCCTCTGGAATCCACTACATAGGGGTCACATTTGTATTTTTAATATTTATATTGTAATGGGTTTATGGTAAAAGACCATACTCCCCATGAAAAGAATGCATAATTAATTTTTTTACAAATATACATTTTTAAATAAATGTTTATAAATAACATATATTAGGGAAAATACGTCGTCATTTAATTACTGAAGTGTTAAAAACAGATGAATTTAAAATCCAAAAGAAAACCTTATGTATTCACTAGTTGCTTATAGGAGCTAATTGAACCTGCCATACATTCAAACTGCACTGCAACCTGAGCATGCTGTTAAAATGTCATTCGTTTCAGGAAGCCTGTTCTACAACTTGATTTGCTTGTGGTCTTGTATTCCCTTCACCTGTATGTTTGCAGCGTGTGCAGCTTCCGAAGCGTGTGGCGCGCCAGTACCCATCATACGGCTTGTATCTGTATGGAGAGGGTGTATATGCTCAGGAGACCAGAGGACTCAAGCTCACTGGCGCTCCTGTGCTCTTCTTGCCTGGGAATGCGGGCAGCTACAAGCAAGGTGAGATGGATTATTTCATACTTTTTCTTTAAGGTGGATTTTGACTGTTGGGTGAAAAAAGAACATGTTTGTTTGCTGAATCGATCTTGATCCTCCTCCTGACTTTTTCCCAGTACTTATGAAACATACAGATTGTTCATTACAAACAGAGAAAGACCGAGGTGAGAGCTCACACAGAGATGTTGTCATACTCTCTCTTGCAGCTCGTTCTCTGGGTTCAGTGGCGTTGAGGAAGGCTGAGAACCTGGACGGGCCAATCCATATGAACGTGTTCACCATCGACTTCAACGAGGAGTTGGTGGCCCTGTATGGGGGCAGTTTGCGCAGACAGACTCAATTTCTACATGAAAGCATCAAAGCCATATTGCGCCTTTACAAGGTCAGAGTTCAAGTGCATCATTTTTCCTTTTCCATCCCTTTTGTCCTTTTACTTTCTTACCATTTCCTTTTCATCCTTTCCTGTCCCTTTGTTAGAATTACAGGTCACAAAATTTGTTGTCTAGACTTTTTTCATAGTATACACACCTGGTTCACTCGGAGCATGAACGGAGATAATTTAATTTATAGACAAGTAAAAAATGTTTATAGCACACAAAATATAGGCCTGTATGTGTATATTTCTTCAAGGTTGAATATATGACCTTGCACAGATTTTCAGTCTGGAGGAATCAATCCTAGTTGCATATTTAGAGCAAGATTTTGGGCAGTCAGTGTTGGCAGATATCACAGAGCATTCTTCAGTATTTCAGCACATCTTATACATGCATACATATGTGATATGAATAACTTTCCCTTCAAGGTGTGTTTAACTTCCTCCACGACTAAGGAAACTTTCAGTCTTTTCATTGCAGATGGATAAAGAGAGATTGTGGAAGCTCATTGCAACACGCTGACAATGCCGAAATCCTGTAGCTTAACATAAGATTATTGCGTTAGCAACACCAGGTCATGGGCTAAGAACAGATAAAATAATTACTTTAAAAGAAATGTGAGTTGTAGACTCTTATGCCAACCTTAATGCATAAATTTAAATGTAAAATCACAGTTTATGATGGGTAGAGACTCAGATTTTTAGCTTCAGGCTAAAACATGTTTTATACTTTGAGCCGATTTTAGAATGCATATTATTCTTATTTGTCATGCGTCTCCTAGCAACAAGGCGCATGTTTCTGCATGTGTTGTGCAAAAACAGTGTCAAAGTCTGCTCGTGTTTGATCTTCAGACATCTCTGTTGATGTATGATGCCAGTTTTTTCTGTAAACATTCACAAAGTCAGCAAATGTATGATGCCTATAGTTTCAAAATCTGTTTAGATTTTAAAAGTCATGTAGTGTATTCTCCAGCCTTTCAGTCACTTAGTAGTAGAAGCTAATTGCTAAATAGGTCATCTAAATTCAAACCAGTGATTTTTCTTCTGCTTTTCCTTGGCTGCAGGACCGTCCGGACCCTCCCAGGAGTGTGGTTCTGGTGGGTCACTCCATGGGTGGAGTGGTGGCAAGAGCGTTGTTCACCCTGGCACGTTTCAACCCAGGCCTGGTCAGCCTCATCATCACGCAGGCCTCACCCCACCAGGCACCTGTCCTGTCTCTGGACCCTTATATACTGGGTAGGAAAAAACCTACAGACCGACATAAATATGTACAGATGATTTGTTTGAGAGTTTTGAAGGTACATTACTGTTCAAAAGTAGCTTTTTTATTTTAAAAGAAATTGCTATTTTTATTTCACAATTAAGCAAAAAATTAATTGAACGTAACAGTAAAGAAAATTATAATGTTACAAAAAAATCTATTTTAGATAACTGCTGAACTTTTAATTCATCAAAGAAAAAATATATTATGGTTTTTACAAAAAGTAAAATTACACTTATTACACTGGTAATAAGAAATAAGCAAATTGATGATAATAAATTTACAATATTACTTGTTTTTTTTGTTTTGTTTTTTTACTGTATTTTTGCTCACATCCATACATGTAGTTATGGTGAGCATAAGATACTTCTTTCAAAGACAGAAAATTAAATAATTATTTAACAATTGTTTATTCAGAAGTTATGTGTATTTTTATATTACTACACTTTTTCAGTTTGATTGCAAACGTGGAGTTTTTCGGTCCGCTAACATCTGAATTGTGTGTCTGTGGTAGAGTTTTACTCCGCAGTCAGGCATCGCTGGGCCACAAATGCTGAAGACCTTCGCAATGTAACCGTTCTCTCTGTGGGTGGTGGTTACCTTGACTTCCAGGTGCGCTCTGGTTTGACAGCACTGTCCTGCCCCATCAATGACCTCAATAAGATGTCAGTTGTGGTAGGTCTACTAGCCATTAAAGTTGAAGTATTTAAATAAAGATAGACAGAACCTGCTTTGTTTGTAATGTGCTTACCTTGGTACTTCTGTGTTTTGTGAATTGTTTTTAGGCGACTGCAGTTCCCCGAACCTGGGTTTCCACTGATCACATTTCCATCGTTTGGTATGTTTTGGTATCCTAGCGTTGTTTAATTCTTTTGCTCTTTAGCCTCTTAACTTCCTAATGGCTAATGAATTTCATCCTTTATAATGTGAAATTATCTTTACTTTAAGGTGCAAGGAGCTGGTTCTGGCCACAGTCCGGGCGTTCTTCGACCTCATTGAACCTGAAACAGGGCAGGTGAGTCCTGTCCTAAGAGAGTGTCAGTGTGTGTTTAAGGTGCTTCATTGACTCGTGTTTCTCTTTAGTTCACCGAGAGTCCTGAGAAGCGGATGTCAGTGCTGAACTATCACTTCTTTAGACATCCAGTGCTGCATCCTGGAGGAGCACAGGATGACCCTGTCACTTTCTCAGGTCTGTGTTTGTGCACATGTATATTTATAGGCTTATCAGTTTTCATCACAGCTGGAAGATAATATCTGAATCTCCTTTTCCTGCTATTTATATCCGAATCTGTTCATCCATCCTTCCAGCTCCTCCTGAGGCGTGGAAGGAGGTCAACACACTCCGTCTGTTCTACAGTGCCCCCAAGGTGACCATATGTTTCATCATCTCAGGCTAAATTTTGCCAGCAGCGCCTCTCTGATCATTGCACTAATGTAAACCAACTCTTGGCAGGAAGCTCAAGTCATTTACTTCCTGTTTGCCCTCTCCAGTCGAAGGAAAGCCTACAGTCATTTCCACTGCCGCAGTAATAATATGGTGAGAGAGAGTCCAACAGCATCACACCCAGAAAACTTTTTTCATTTAAATGTATCATTTCAATTTAAATGTCACTTAACATTTGGTGAAAGTAGATCTGTTTAAGAGCATTCATTTGAAATCTCTTTACGTGGTGTCCCAGTTATGAGTATAAAATTGTGTTATGAGTTTTTCTTACATGCTCACTGTGAAAGTTCTCATACGTAATGAAGAGCTGTGTGTGTCTGTACATGTTCAATAGGAAATGACCAGCTGGTTATATGGCTGTACACAGATGAGTGGCTCGATATGGTGAGTAAAATAAACCACATAAATTCCTCTTAAAAATAAATAATTACCACCAGGCCCGTACAGAATCTGCATTCGTAAAGTTAGCACATTTTCATAAATCTAGTGCATTGCACACGTTGATCCATACCATTAGTTTGGACTCTTGTTTATAATCTATATTGTACAGTATGTGTTAGATTATTTGGTTTGTAAATTGCTTTATCTATTTTTCCCCATTACCCAGTGTCCAGGCAGTAGATCTGTCATCTCAGACAGAACTTCTTCCAGCCTATAAGGTCATTCTAGTTTATTCAGTAACATTGTATAGCCACATTTAAAATAAAAAGTGTTGTAAACTTTGCCTGTGTTTCTTTATAGGCTGTTACAGTGAAAATCAGCGACCTTTTGTCTGTCTCTCATCTCATTATTGACGCCTCAAACCCCAGTGGAACAGAGGTTAGAAGTTAACTTACGGTCCACATAATTCATGTCCGTAATAAAAACTTGCATTACAAGACAGACCACATTAGCAGATGTTTCCCTTCTTAAAACATATGATTTATGTCAAATGAGCTTGATGTTTTAGATGCTTTCTGAAGGCTTGATTGTCTGATTGTAGTTTGTAGTGGAGTGTGAGCTGCAGAGAGAGGAGAGCTTGACTGTGTCAGTGCAGGTGCCTCATGTGCTGTCCTTCGGTGAGCACTGAACTGCATGCTTGTGTTTGCATTCTTTAGTTGCCCAGTTTGCCTTAACGACAGCTGTATAAGCTATTTTTATTCATTGTTAACATAAACAAAGGCCTGTATATACAATGTAATAATCTTACACTGTCATTCATTAAAAAAGTTGTTGTGTTTATTGTACGTGGATGCTTTCTCTTGTATGTGACGGTCTGTAGGTCTGACAGTTAGTGACATCAGCATCAACTCCTCTGGGCTGCTTCACACACTTCAGCTGCAAGACTTTCATCAGGTGGAGCATTCCCTCTGTTTTTCATCGTTTTCATATCGATTCATAGTAGAAGCTTTTGTAATGGTACAAATCCCATAAAGGTCTTTAGAATAGTTCCTTAGGTTTATGTTCTATTTAGTAATCTGCTACTCCTTAAGCTTTTATTAAAATAATACATATACCCGAAAACATAATAAAAGTGAAGTTGTTTGTGTTCCTTCAGGTCTATCAAGCTTTCAGAATAACGGTCACTAGTCACTGCAAAACCACTAAAGGTATCCATTTATTCAGCTTTATCTGCCAGAAATGAAGCATGATGAATTAAAAGACTGACACTGTGTCTGTGTTGTGTTCTACAGACAGACTGCCCAGTGTGTACAGACTGAGGGTACCTTGGTTTCGTGAAGACTCTTTTGATATGGCAAGGTAGGAGTCTTGTCATTAATCAGCAAACTTTCCTCAGCTCTGTGGCAGAGTACTGATAGTTGTGTTATGTATGACTTTCTTTGTTCTCTTTTTTTTATTTTTTTTTTTTTACGCAGTATTCCTTCGGTATCTGACATCTACAGCACGCTGCACACCAGCCGCCCAGACAACGCCTCCAGTGCCCTCCTGCAGCTCCACACTGCCCCCAACTGCCAATACAAGGTTTTTCATCCACATTCGTCAAAGTCTCAAAGGCGACCTTATCAGTTACTGGCAACAAATATTGTATTTTGTCTTTACAGGTGTCTATTCGGACTTCTATCCCTAAAGTGCTTGGGCAGGTGTGCTTTAATTTCGTGTTTCATTTGGCATGCTGTTAACTTTCAACCTCAGAGTGTTCCTCATATTCAAAAGCATTTGTTTTCCTTTAGATTCTGCGTTTCTGTGGTCCGGTTCTGCCTGTCTACTTGGCTGTAGTTCTTCTTCTGATGATCAGGGCTCAGCTGGGCTCCATCAAGAGATCAGGACATCCTTCTGGAATGCAAGAGGTCATGAGTAAATCGTTACAGCTCCACAAACTGGAGCTGCCCGTCCTCCTGCTGCTGCTGCTGCTCAGGTGAGTCCTGATACAGGAGGTTTTTTTTTCTTTCAGGCAGTGTTCAATTTTGATAATACAAATACATTTTAGCCTGCAAATATAAAGGTGTAATGTTTACAGTATATATCTATTTTGCCCCTATTGTTCTACTATAGGCAGAGCTGGTTTCAGGATGTCTGGTCTACTCTGGGTCTCCCTGCAGTGGATTCTCTTCCTCTAAACTCTATGGAGGAGCTATCCCACGACCCAAAGGCCTCTGTCTCTGTTCAGGAATGGCCCCGTATAGTGTCGCCACTGCTCTGTGTGCTAGGTTCATCCATTGCATTCTGGGGTAGCACAGTCCTCCGAGTGTTTGTCTGCTTCCTGTCCTTTTTTCTTGCTCCTCTGCACAGGTAAAAGTGTTAATAGTATTGTACTGTGGTTACAAGACATAAACATTAAAAAGAAAAAAAAAAGTTATGTATATGTGGGGGTGTGTGTTATAACCACCACCCCAGTGCAGTTATTAGATGACACTGTTAACTTTTCGTCATAGCATCTAGTTGATAACTATGTTTTTGCAGATCTTTTCAGAAATGTTTCCACGTCATGTGTGTGTGACTCTGTGCTTGTCTGCAGACCTTCAGTGTCCCGGGACTGCGGCACACTTCGTCTTCATTCTCAGCTTCTCCTGATTATCTTTTTAAATGTGCTGGGAGGCGTCACATGTGGAGCACTGGCTCTTATGGTCTCCTGTCTTCTCCACCTCTACAGGGTGAGTGATCTGTCCATCCTTCATCAAACCTACTCTATATAAAGTTGTGTTAGTGTTGATTCGAGGTGAGCCTAGAGAGATGCTTTTTTGACCTTGCGTGTGCTGAATGCTCGACTTAAGATATTCCTACTGATGCTTATAATACAGGTGCATCTCAAAAAATGTTTTGTATTTATGTTTCATTTAATCCTATAAAATAATTATAATAAAATAAAAACTCTTGGAATATTTCAGTGTGTGTGTGTGTGTGTGTGTGTGTGTGTGTGTGTGCAATGAATCTAGAATATAAGAAAGTTTGCTGTTTTGAATAAAAAAAAAAAAAGACCTTCACCATGAAATTCATGAGATGCACTTGTTTACTGTAATACAGTATTTCTCTCTTTTAATTTGAATGTACAGTTTTCTTCACAATGATTTGAATCTCTAGTGATTACCGTTTTTTGTCTTCTTCCAGGTGCTTAGATTACAGATGACAGAGAGGTCACTGAGCCACATGTTGAACCTGGTATGAATCTCTTATTTTATGTATCGGCTTTTGGCTTACAAGACCTGTAATTTCAAAATGTTTTGTTTTTGTTAAACCAGGCACCAGAGAAAGTTTCACAAAAATCAGAAAATGGTTTCCGTGCCAGTGATGATCACAGTAAGGTTAAAGAATGTAACGGCAGCCCTCTACTGACAGAATCAGTGCTACAAGACGTCAGAGATGATCTGCAGCTCCACTTCAGTCTGTCCACACTGCTTACTCTAACCACAATGCTTAGCGTCCCTTCCCTTATCCACTGGAGACACAATCTCAGGTAATAGTCATTTAGAGTATAAATTCATTAGATTTATTTTCTAAAGTACTTGAAGCAAGTTCTACAAGAGTCCAGCTGCCTGAGAGTGAAGAGAAAGTAATCTCCAACATCTAAGAGGGATTTTAATCTGCAATTCTATGTGTTTTGTTCAGATATTGGGTTCATCTGGATCCTGACCCCTGCTGGCCTCACTTTGTACCCCTGCTCATCAGCTCTGTTCTGCTCATCAACTGTAACACAGATAAACTCCTGCGCAGGTTTGTGTGCAGTCCTTACAAATTTATTCATGTTATTAATTTTACAAAAAATTCTAATAGTCATATTCATCAGTGGCTCTCGTTAGAATGCCTAACATGGGCCTTTTCAAAGAGCTTTTTTCATGATGTTAATATTTGTGATTTTGCTCAATTGTAATTTGAAATCTTCATAAATATATAGTGAATATTATATTTATATACATACGATCTGTTGTGGAAAGTTTAGGGTGGGTAAGATTTTTTTCTACATTAATAAAAATATAGTAAACACAGAAATATTGTAAAATGTTGTTATTATTACTATTTAAAATAACTGTCTATTTTAAAATGTAATTTATTGGTGTGATGGTGAAGCTGAATTTTCAGCAGACGTGACTCACATGATCCTTCAGAAATCATTCTGATATGCTGATATGATATTTTTATCAATGTTGAAAACAGTTTTTGCTGCGTCAATATTTTTCTTGAAACCGTGATTCTCAGGATTCTTTGGATAGAAAATGGAAATTACAATATTTTATAAAAAAAATTCATTGCCTTAACTGTATATTTTGATTAATTGAATGCACCCTTGTTGAATAAAAGTATTAATTAAAAAAAAAATCTTATTGACCCCAAACATTTGAGCAGTAGTGATGCCTGGAAGTCTTCTAACAGTGCTGTATGTCTGTGTTTATACTTGTGTTACAGCAAACTGATGCTGAATCTGACGCTTCATCTGTTGTTGCCACTGTGTGTGGGAATGCTGGCTTTTTGTCCACTGCACATTTACAGGGTCACTTATTTCCTGTCTGCAGCTCTGGCCCTCTTGGCCTGTTCTTGCTACTTTTGACCTCCCTACAAACTTTAAACGTGAGTCTGCACTGAGATTAAAACAAGACCTGGGATTTGTACAAATTTAGACCAGATTAGACCAAAACAGCCTTAGAAACCCTTTGTGTGTTCTGTGGGATCACATGGACTAGTGACATCAGTGGACCAGCACATTCGAAGTCATGTGACCTGTCGTTTGTCATCATTTGTAGCTTCTGTACAGGGTATTATACTTGTTAATTGTGGTATGTCTGTATTCAGGAGCAATACTTTTTGTTCATAAGGCTAGTTTCCCAGAAACATTTAAAGGGTTACTCCACCCCAAAATTAAAATTAATCCCGTCTAATTAATCACTTACCCCCGTGTCGTTCGAAACACGTGAAAGCTTCGATTGTCTTCGGAACACAATTTAAGATATTTTGGATGAAAACCGGGAGGCTTGTGACTGTCCCATAGACTGCCAAGTTAAATACACTGTCAAAGTCCAGAAAAGTATGAAAGATGTCATCAGAATAGTCCATCTGCAATCAATGGGTCAACCGTAACGTTATGAAGAAACAAAAATACTATTTGTACGTGAAGAAAAAAAAAACAGACTAAATAGTATTCTTGTTTCTTCATAACGTTACGGTTGACCCATTGATTGCAGATGGACTATTCTGATGACATCTTTCATACTTTTCTGGACTTTGACAGTGTATTTTACTTGGCAGTCTATGGGACAGTCACAAGCCTCCTGGTTTTCATCCAAAATATCTTAAACTGTGTTCTGAAGGCAATCTAAGCTTTAATGGGTTTGGAACCACATGGAGGTAAATGATTAATGACACAATTTTCATTTTGGGGTGGAGTTATCCCTTTTAGTCTCGGCCTGAACTAAACTAAGTCTAAGACTGTATTTAATCAGTGTGTGAGAAACTAGCCTGCACTTGTGTGTGTGTGTGTGTTGGGGTGTGGGAGTGTATATGTCTGATTTAGCATTAATTTGTCAACCTGAAGTCATAATTGATAGGGATACACAATATATCGGTATCATTTCATCATGTGAGTGGATATTTGAGGTTTGTAAATTATTATTTATTTACTAATTTATCGGTATCCTGTATTTCTCTTTGTCATATTGTACCTTATAATTTCAGGATGCCAAAATTAATTTGTAGAATTCAAGTTTTTAGTGGCTTATTTTTAAATAATTTGTAAAAATGTTATATAATTTTGATATCAGCCGTGTTATGGTTATCGAACATAACACTCATCATTTATCCTAAAAAGCCAGAATTTAAAACATGGTGCCCTATCAATTGACCCCATTTACTTCCTGATCTTGTGCATGACTCATCAATGTCTGTTATTTCAAAGATTATTATAAAAAAAAAAATCTGATTAAATATTGAGAAATGGAGCAGTAAGAACACCTTCTACATTTGCGCAAATCCATATGCGTTCAATACTTTTTTTATGTATTGATTCAGATCATTGTGGTGTGGGTAGTAAATGAGAAGTTCTTAGTTTCATAGTAAATGCATTGTAAAACCATTGGGAACTGTTCTGTTTGCTTAAACTAATGTTATCGCTTTCAAACAAGGCTTTTTTTCCTGTTGACTCTATTTTATTGACTGAAGCCTTGACTTCAATTCTGATTCACCATATCAACAATTTTGAATCGCATTACAGCATTATTTATCAATTTTGTAGTTGAAAAGCTGCAGGAAAAACGCTTTATCAAAAAAAAAGTGTATCGTACATTTAACATGTCACATTACGGAAGTAAAATGGGACAGAAATGCCTTTTCATGTTGACTTTTAAGGATGTAAAAGCAGCTTTCGGTGTTTGTTCAGCCTTTCTGCAATTCACATGTCTATGTGTGAGCGTGACTGGATCTCTGCCTGTTCTATCTTCGATCTGTCATTTCTGCCTTAAGCCATTTAGCTTTGAATGCACATGTAACGCCTGTAGGTGCTGGAGTACCTCTGTGTTAGACAGATCACTTCTTACTAACACCCTTTTGCATTAGCCGAAGCTGTAAGGCGAGTCCGAGTAGCAGAACATTCCATGCACTCCAAGCAATTTGATATTTCATTTTATATCGATGGGCACAATTTATGGTGTTGAAAAGACATCAAAGTTACATTTTATGGTTATAGCGTCTCTTATAACCTGAGACAAATTGTTAGAAACACTGCCACAGTCACAGTAGCCATGAGATTGTTGCTGTCTGCACAGCCTTTTTTTTTTTTTTTTTTTTTTTACTGTAACGTTTGATGAATGCTGTTGATGGTCCGTCTGTGTTCCTCACACATTACTCAGCAGCATCCATCTGATCTGCTCATGACGGTTGATCGTCTGATTCAGGATCACTTACCTGAGAGCTGAAATTAAACTTTGTCATCCTGAATCGAATGAGAGAACGGTGCCTTTCTTGTAACATGCCCCTGCTTCTCTGACACCCATTCGCAGTTTAACCTCCTCTTCACTGAGGACGGATGTTTGGCAGTCCATCTGAGTAGTGTGTATTTAAATCATGACGACGTCCTCTCATAGTATGTACTTGACCAAAAACACTCATATGGCACATAATTGTCTCTTGCACTGTGAATGTAGCTGTGTGTGTGTGTGTGTGTGTGTTTGAATCATCTTGCAGTGAGCTTTGATGTTTGTTGTGTTTTTATGCTGTATTGCAATCATGCTCTGCCTCATGCTAAATTTGAGCTGTTTTTGTGGTTAAAGTGTGAAAGGCTGCCTTTTTTCTATCAATATGATTGTGACATATTGTTTTCATTGGTGTTCACTGTGATGTGCCACAATATTTGGAGGCCAGGATCTGATTATATGTCTCAAAGCAAGAACTGCTTATTCAGAGCCAGATCGGTCCTGATTATGTAACAATGAAGCCAAACAGATCCAACAGCAACTCTTTAACACTGCAGCAATGACAGCAATGTTTGTACTGATGCTAGTTAGGCTTCTTCTGTCAAAATGTAATGAAGAATTTGCTCATTTTGTTTAATAGAGACTGTTGTTATGTGGTTAATAGCTCTGCTGTAGCAGCTAAATATTAATAGTAAAGACTCTAGAGTGGTTTTATGTGGTTTTATAAATGCACTACCATTTGAAAGTGGTATAATGCCATAACAGGTGATTTGAATTGAATAAAACGAATTGAAGATGTATGTATATATCTGTTAAGTATGCTGATGTATTAACTGGTTTAGAATATGAAGGGATATTAACCTGAAAACCTCAGTCAAACCAAAATCGACCTTTAGCGGAAAAAGATGTGATTTGAGGGAACGAAAGCCTACAAGCCTGCACATTCCACAGTCATATTCTGTGTGACACACACTAATTCAGTACTTCTGAAGGATTTGAGTAGAGTTTCAGACTGGGCTTCAAGTTTAGCTGACTGTTTTGACTTATTTTATATATAGATATAGAATGCAGCTCACTGCCTCATGAACCTAAATGCTGTTGTGCTTTAATAAATTTGCAGTGACTCGTCTGTTATATCTGTATTGTAAGGAGTTGATATTACTTGTCTCATTTGAGAGCTGAGTTCATATTTTAAAATGAAAACATTAATCAGCAGTTGTAAATTGCTCTCAATAAACCTTTTAAACGTATAAAATGTTTACTAAGAGGTATAGTTCAAGTGTGATTATAGTGCTGTTTTGCTTGGTTTGTGGTGCTTTTGTAATTCACTTATGTGCAGTAACTATGAAACTCTTAAGAGTGTAATTGAAGATTTATGTCAATGCTTCTTTTATACAGATATGTGATGAAACACTATCAGCACATGTATGCTTAGCACTTCTGTTGGCAGTCGGACTGATTTCTCATCATTGGCTTGCACCTGTTTGGCCAAACAGCAGCGTCACTGTGATTTGGTAGTGATCGTTGTGTTCTTAATACAGTGATTAGGGCAGTTCATGCTTATTTCTGGAGCATATTTTGTTGTTCTTTAATATACAGACGTACTAGAAAGTGTCAGAGATGTTGTTTACCTGCTTTGTAATTAAATTGTTACAGTGCAGGATAACAAGGTAATTGCTTGTTTATCACAAAGCTTTGTAAATGGTGAAATAACAAATTGATCATTCTCAGGTTAAATAACGTGCTGTGGAGTCAGTGGCTTTTAGTGTTTAAATATCTTAACATGTTATTTGACTCAAAAACATGTGCATTTTTTGAGCACTACTGCAGTTCCAATAAAAATTGTTTATTCAGAGTTGGTTCTCAGATTTATTAAAAATGTTCTGTGTGCGTTGCCATTTATTTATTTTTTTAAAGGATTGTTAACCCAGAAAAGACAGTTCTATCCTTAATTACTTGTGCTCATATCATTCCAAACTGACTGTCTTTAATTGAGGTATGGTTCTCACACAAAATTAGTGTTGTGTGTGTGTGTGTGTGTGTGTGTGCACTGTCCTTTTAAAAGAGGGCAGTATGTGTAAAACCTAGAAAAATCCTTCAAACATCTTGTCAGTGCCATTTTGATTACTGCTAATTAGTCACATTTAATATTTAGCTTTTTTCTCAGCCTAACAGATGGCTGTTAGTCGTGCTGAGATTTGGCCACTGCAGTTGCCAAAACACCATTTGACTGGAGATGTTGAAGTTCTTTCATCTCAGCTGAAAGACAGATCGCTATATAATCTAAACACAATGTCTTTAATATCTGATGCACTGTTAAAATTCCTTCACAGAACAGTTTTCCTCATTCATAAATACATAAATCATTTGGCCCATATAGCCCATTGATAGTCAGCAGTATTGACTCTGAGGATGGCACAGAATTAATGTAAACACGCATGTCTCGAGTGATATGTCCAGGTCTTTGAGTGTTTAGAATAAACCAGGACATGAATACAAATGCTGTCCTCAACCAAGCACAGGCTATAGAGTCGAGTACAATCACATCAAAGAGAAGATTCATCTACAGTGGAATGGAAATGTGGCCCTTAATGTTCAATACCAGAGGACTGAACTTTTTTCCCCCATGAGTTTTAAAACTTTAATATATATTTAAACCCTTTTTAATTGCCATTAGTTAATGCAAATCAATGTTTCAAATGACTCCATTTTTATGTTAAAGCCCGTTCTTATGACGATAATGTAAATAATAATAATAATAATACTTCTAAATGTAAAATAATTGCAGTCCACAACACAATTATAATGATAACGTTATAATTTTCCCAGCTGATATACCTGCATTATTCTTTATAGACTGCATTATAATGAGGTGTGGAGTGATCAGTCCATACACATGTGATGTGAAGGTTTGTGTTGTGTGTGTGTGCAGGACAGATGTGTTCCCCAGCAGTCGCCACCCCGCTGCTCTCACACTGCTCCAGCTCCAGCTCCGGAGCGCCTTATAACTGCGTTATAACCACCGCTGCATGCGCTGCGCGAACGGACGAAGCGGGTGTCACGTCCACAGGGAAACCCGACGTGTTTCTAGAGTAATTACACAGGCGTTGAGATCAAGTCTTCAGAAGCGTCAGATCAGATAGATCGCGCTGTAATCCAGGATGTTATAGCTCATCTGTCAACCTGTGCAAAAGGGAACTATCCCCTCAGTCGTGATTTCTGCTTCGGGTAAGCGACTATATCTCGCTACAGTGGACGAAGAGGCCTTGAATATAGCGACGCATCGCTGCCAAAGGGAATCCAAAGAGGAAAGCGCGATAAAGCGGCATTATTAACTCGGGCTATTCGCCTCTGCGCCTCGGATTTTGTTGGCGCTTCCATGGACACATCAGGTTGATGCGCAGGTACGCGGTTACACAATGTACTGTGTTTTGATGCGTGCTGTAGTATGCAGCCGATGTGTTAAAAAGATGTGTTTTATGATTGTGCAGTTTTAATGCGTAGCTACATCTTGTGACTGACTTGTATTTGCGTCTCTTTTTCTAGATGTAGCCTAATAACGGTGCGTAAGCTTGGCTGACTCAGAGGTTCAGAAATACATATGCGCTGGGTGATGGCTTATGTTAATGCAGCATGCTGATTCTCTGCAGATCATGATGTGTGAATACATGACGAAGGGAATTCCCTGCGTTACCCGATAGCGCTGCATGCGATGCGTGTCGTGAGAAAAGCCGTCACGGCTCTGTGGAATTTGTGCGCGTGCTGGGCTTTACCTGCAGATAAAAAAAAAAAAAAAGATTTTTCTTTTTTACTTCATGTGAGGAATATGCTGGATCGCGCCTATTGGCTCGAGAGAAGATCGAACTCATATGACGTAATACAAGCGTTTGTGAGTAAAAAAAATATAGGCTATTACAAATTATTAGGCTTTTTTCTTTAATATGTTTTTTTTTTTTTTTTTTTTTTTTTACAATTAAATAAATCTTCCAATAAATTTTATAATAAATAAATACGAAGAGGATGATAAAATGAAATTGGGTGGGAGATAAACTGTGTATTTGTATGCGTTCACTTTCATACAAGTAAGCAATAGTCTAGTACGCTGATCTAGATTCTTATTTCTTTTAATTTTATTTTTTTTGCAATGAAAATTTTGTATTTTCTTTACCGCAAGATTGCAATATCGTAACAAGTGCCATATAGCTTACGGTGTAGTATGTAAGATTAACTAATCTACGAATAGAAATACCTATAGAAATCCCTTTAAAAGGTCAGATCCCTGAAAGTCACTGCATAATTTGCACGCTGATTTGGACATCCTTATGTACTCTGCAGTTCTCTCCCAGTTATTCTATATTTATAATGCTGCATCACATTATCATTTAGCAGAGAGATGGGTGAGATGTGAGGGAAAGCAGGAGGTGGCAGAATGAATGTTTGATTAAATTATCCATTATTCGTGACATGTGAGAAAGACCCCTGTAGTTCTTTGCCTTTTCTAGAATTAACCCCTGCAACAGTTGCAAGAAAACCCTTACAAATTATACACTTACAATGTTTGTGAAGAAAATATTGATCAGTCATTAAAAAGTAAATTGGTACATCCATGCTGACCCAAAAGGAGCAGACCTGAGATTGTTAATGGATGACACCTGCTGTGAGCAGAACAGTAATGCTCCTGTGCCCATTCTCTGTGCCAGCTTCCCAAGGTGCCCGTTATGTCAAGAACCAAAGACTGCAGTAACCTCCGCTATTGCACAGAGGGGTTCCTGTAGCAATAGCAAACACTGCATTCATGCATAGGTGAACAAACCTCATTTACTATTTAATGGTCCGTAAGATCAGGTGTCATCCGCATGCAAACACTGCAGAAACTTTTGGTGCTGACATCAACTCCTGTAACGCACTCATACACACATGCGTGCTCGCTTAAGCAGTTTTCAGACATGCAATACACTGTTAATCTGCAGTGTAAGACTTCTAATTTAAAGTGTTTCAAAAAGCAAGTGCACATATTGCACGTACAATCTGGTGATCCACATTAGTAACTGTAGCACATACATGGGGCTCTATGTAAATGCTGTTTAATGTTTGTCAGTATTAGTTAATAACTTGATTATTAAAAGTTCATTATTAAAAGTTTAGAAGTTAGTGAGTATGGAGTTTGAATGTGGTTTGTATAGCCAGCAGAAACATTATATATTTTAGCACAATAAAATAATCACCTTCTTCCAGCAGTAAATTTAGTAGCACTATTTAGAAATGTATAACATTCTTTTTTTCGCAGAGATTTTTGAGATATAAATGAGAAGGATGGTTGAGCTGGAATGGGTTAAAAAAACCAAAGATGCTGGGAAGTATAAAGAAATGATATCCACTATCCCCCCCATCAGTGCTTAATTAACCTGAGGTGCCTTTGGAGAACTGTCAAATGGCCATAAGAGGCCAATTTTTTTGGGAGGCACATTTTAAGAAAGGAGACAAAAAAACAGTTCAGTTGATTTTTAGATGCTACATGATGTGTGGACACAGCACAAAACAAAGGAAAACCATGAATTATTGCTTAACTCAAGTATTTTTTATTATACACTTTTTTTTTTATTTGTCTGTAAAGCTGCTTGTTTAGGAATTCTTGGGTACATTTTAACCACTGAGCAATTTAACAAGACAGAAACAGGCCTTTCTGGAGTTTTCCCCATGGGCTGTGCACAAAACTAATACGTGACCAGCGTAGACCAGTGGTTCATGATCAGATAACTCTTATGAGCTGATTCTTTTCAGGGAATCAAAAACCAACCAGTGTAGTTCAAATCATGAACAAATGACTCCTATGAACTGATTCTTTTGACAACTAGTCCAAAAGAGTTTAGGGTTTAGAGTTCGTCACTGGATGAAATTTGATTCATTTAATAAATTAAAAAGTGTTATTGTTAATTAAATCTGAAAATATAGGTGTAATACAATAAAATATAAAAATGAGATGAAAACTTGACCGTAAAAACTTGCTTAATAGTCAAAAGTGCTTACACCAGCTAATAAATAAAATAAATAATTATAATATAATATGCAGAATAATAATAATAATAATAATAATAATAAATTAAATGAAATAAAAAAGCTATATAAAAAAATATTAAAAAACTAATAAAAAATGACAATAACAAAACTACTAAAACTTAAACTACTACTAAAATTATAAATGTAAAAATTATAAATGAAAATAGAAAAATTACTATAGTAGTTTAAATATAGTTCTAAAACAACTTTGTAATTAACAGTCATCTATAGTGGTTAGGGGAAACACTGTACTTGAGTATTTTCTCTTTACTGAACTTTCTCTTTCCTTGTTCCTCTCTCTCTCTCTCTCTCTCTCTCTCTCTCTCTTGTCATTTTCCTTACCATTTCCCCTATCTTTTTCCTACCCTTAACTCCTGTTCATTAGATTCTTAAGACCCTGAATTAAAGTTATACTTTTTTTTTTTTTCCTTCAATGTGTATTCTTAGAATGTGTTGTTGATCTTCTCTTAGGAGCCGAGAAGGACTGTGCTTGCTAGCTGGATCCCACTGGCCAATCAATGGAAATAACTAAGCTCTTTTAGACTCATTAAAGATTAATTAAATACCTCATTCTCAAATCGTTAAGGTCAATCGTCATTATCACAGCCAAGTGCTCTAGCAGATGACAGGCCTATCTGGTCCTTCACCTGTATGACCAGACAATTACAGGTCAGCCCAGCTCTGATCCAGGATTCAGGACAGGGACCTCCATCATTCCGGCTTTTTCCTCAAACTCACCCAGTCTATAGACGTGCTCCCACACAGTTGCCACCATTCGCCCCTCTCTCGCCACAGCAGTTCTCCCGTCCAGGCCCCGCTCCGGCCCGGCGTCAGGCATGGCGCCTCAGGGGCGGGATCACCTGGCCACACGGGAGACTGCAGGCCGTAGACGGAGCCCAAATGTGCGGCACACGCTCAGCCCGGAGAATCTTCGGAGCTTAGCCGAGCGCGGTGGAGCCGAGCAGACTGGAGCTGGACTCCCCAGAGCCAACAGTGATACAGACCTGGTCAGTTCTCAAGGGCGATCCTCGCTCACAGCTTCTACTTTAGAGTTCACTCTGGGCCGGGGCCAGAACTTGGTCATCACGTGGGATATCAAGGAAGAGGTGGATGCTACAGACTGGATTGGCATGTACCACATAGGTAAGAATTGGGGTTATTGAGTTTATACACTTGATTTACAATAGATTTGATCTAGTTGTATTGTATGAATTTAAATAAATTATTTCATGTATGGATCCATTCACCCTCTGTGACCTTAAATCCTCCTCCTTAAACACTAAGATCACAAATCCTCACTGTCATGTAAAAATATGAGCCCGGAGCAAAGTGATACATCTGGGCACAAAGCCACTAACCACTGAATTGAAGGCCAGCAAAACTTTACCTTCGCAGGGGTCTTATCTCTAAGGGGCTCTAAGTTTCGACAACTAAGCAGATATTCAGTAAAGGCTTCAATGTAATCTGCCCTACATTTGTTCTTTAGTAGATGACTAATGCTGTGTAATGTAATTTACACTGCCGCTGTAGAATCTGTATTGCTAGTGAAATTTGTCATCATCATGTGGTGCTGTTTTGAATGGATTTAAACATGCACACACAGAAATGTAGATACAATGGTTTATTTTATGTATTTTTATAGATGAGACCTGTCCATCAAATATGTGGGACTGCAAGAACCGCGGGGTTAACGGTACACAGTGTGGTCAGATTTTCTGGAGGCTGGAGGCAGGACCGTACTTCCTTGAAGGTGAGTGTCACTGCAGCCAACAGCTGACCTCCACCTTGATGTTATAAAATATTTAATGCACTAGGAGGTTAGACAGAAGATTTTTAAAATTGCATGAACCTGTTTTACATTCTTGGTGCCCAGAATTCAGCTTGAAATACTGAACGTTAGCAATGCTTAAGGTTATAAAAATATCACGCAGACTCTACAAATATTATGGTGCAGAATTATTATGTCGGCACTTCTCTGGTTATCTCTTCTAGCTGAGACAAGGATCTGTTTTAAGTACTATCATGGAGTAAGCGGTGCACTGAGAGCCACAACTCCCTGCATCACAGTCAAGAACCCCAGAGCTTCGGTCAGTTTTGAGTGTGTGTGTGTGTGCGTGTATGTAGACATTATTCTTTTGATATCATTTTTGTGTTGAAAACAGCATGAGTTGCACTCAAAGTTGAAAAGTTTGGGGTCAGTAAGATTTAAAGATGCTGTTCTGTAGCTACTGTAGCTGTCTTGTTCGCTACAGGCCAGACTATGTATGGATTGGGAAAGGTTACAGTACATGGGGTGTTAAGTGCTAAATGGCTGTTTGACTGCAAGCTCACATGAAGGTCGGACATTTCTCAGTTCCCATAAGTGCAGGCTATTTATCATGTCGCTGGATGGATATAGGGAACTCAGTCATATAGATATGGGAGCTTCTTCCTTGCTTAAAATACTTGGGGGAAGTCGTGGCTTAGTGGTAGGCAGTTTGACTCCTAAACCTAAGGTTGTGGGTTCGAGTCTCAGGCCGGCAATACCACAACTGAGGTGCCCTTGAGCAAGGCACCGAACCCCCAACTGGGCGCCGCAGCATAAATGGCTGCCCACTGCTCCGTGTGTGTGTGTTCACAGTGTGTGTGTGTGTGTGTGTTCACTGCTGTGTGTGTGCACTTTAGATAGGTTAAATGCAGAGCTCGAGTTCTAAGTATGGGTCACCATACTTGGCTGTATGTCATGTCACTTTCACTTATTATTTATCCTTGTAAGTCTGTGTTTATTACACAAGAAGGCCAGGTGTATGTTGTTTCTCACATCAGTCTATCTTCTAGGTCGACGGTCAAGGTGAAGGACAGCAAGCTTCAGACAGCAGCCGGAAATTGGTCAGCTTTACTCTATCAGGTACACTTTCTGTGTGTAAGACAGAAGGCAACGATCAAATGATGAATTATACACTTCAAATAACTTCTAATGCGGTTATCCTGCTGGCAGATTTATTCAAGCTGTTTTTATTGCTGATTGGACTGTTGTTTGTTTTAGATATCCGGGCTGTGGGGCTGAAAAAAGGGATGTTTTTTAACCCAGACCCTTATTTGAAGATGAGCATTCATCCTGGCAAGAAAAGTTGCTTCCCGACATTTTCTCATCATGGTCAAGAGAGACGATCTGGCATTACAACTAACACTACTAATCCTGTGTGGCATGGAGAGGTGACACACACACACACACACACACACACAAAGAGAAACAAACTCTCCAATACACGGCATGAAAATACAAACACATTCACTGGCAAATAAACAAGTACTGGATCAGTTCAGACAAAGAAGATTAGGTTGTTTTTTTTTCTTTTTCAATTTTCTCTGTTTTTCCATCTAGAAACACACTTTTGTGGCTCTTATGACAGACGTCTTAGTGATTGAGGTCAAAGACAAGTTTGCTAAAAGTCGACCTATTATTAAGCGCTTTCTGGGTCAACTGAACATCCCGGTGCAGATGCTGCTGGAGAGACACGCATCAGGGTGAGCATCATCACCACAATATAATGTGTCATTTATCTAAACAAACATGTTTCTGAACATAAACACTGCTTTTAGTCACAGTTTAACTGATCAGTAATACACTACTGTACAAAAGTTTGGGGTTGAGAAGAGTGTTTAAAATGTTTTTGAAAGAAATCTGTTATGCTCAATAAGACAATAAAGAAGTAATACTGTGAAATAATTACAATGTAAAATGGCTGTTTTCTATTTTAATATATTTTAAAATGTCATTCATTTCTGTGATGGCAGCGTTGAATTTTTGTCCCGCAGGGATGCACTGAATTAACAGTAAAGACATTTGTATAATGTTAAGAAATATAACTATTTTGAATCCATGCTGTTATTTTGAACTTTCTATTCATCAAAGAAGCTCGAGGAAGAAAAAAAGATAAAACATGTATCAAGTTCTCCTCAAAAATATTAAGCAGCACCACTCTTTTCAACATTTTAAACTAAAATTAGATCTCACAATAGTTATGTTTTACCGTATTTGATTAAATAAATGCAGCCTTCGTGAGCATAAGATACTTTTTTTCAAGAACATCTTACCAACCCCAAAATTTACACCAGTACTCAATATGTGTAAATAAATGTGTGTTTATATGGCTTCAGGAACCAATCACTGAGCTTCTCTCTATGTCGTCGTTTGCCCACTGATCATGTGAGCGGTCAAATGCACTTTAAAGTGGATGTTACATCTATGGGCCAAGATGGTAAGATCACATGCACATTTACGCTGACTAAGCTGCTCATTTTCAATGGTTTTGAAATAATGTTACCCACTTCTCATAGACATTTCTCCTGAGACGATTCTGGGGGCAGCAGCCCTCAATGGAGCTCCTGGAACCCCTTCAGATGATGAAGATCTGCCCCATCCTCTCCCTGTCCCATCAGCAGGCCCTTCCCCCACTGGCTCCCTGGGTTCCCATAGAAATGGTGACGGGAGCAGCATTCCCTCCCCAGACACAGAGATGTATGGTACCACCCTGGACGATGAAGCCCCTTCTTCACCTGACCCGCTACAGGTTTCTTTCAGTGAGCAGCTTGATGCCATTGATGCCCCTAAGGGCCCGGGAGATAGGCCTTTTGGGGCAGCTTCTCCCAAACTACGATCTAGCTTTCCCACACATACGCGCCTCAGCGCTATGTTGCATATTGACTCAGATGAAGATGAGGAAAGATCCGCTGCTACAGAGGCTACGCTACCTACATTTAGTAGCGCTTCAAGGACTCAAAACATCCCCACAAAACCACCAATAACAGAACCTGTGGTTGAAAGAACTGTAGAGGAACCTCCAGAAGAGGCAGAGCTGGAGTCTGAAATAGAGACTCTGAATATAGGACCAGAGGTGGCTCCTGAGCCAGAGGTTGTGCCGAGTTCAGTGGCCCCTGAGGTGGAAACCGCCAGTCTGATAGAGAGGCAAGAGGAAGAGGAAGAAGACGAGGAAGAGGGGCTTGCACCCAGTGAGGAGCTGGCAACTGAAGTTGATATCTCTTCAATGGCATCTGACTGCAGCCCAGGCCTTGTGTCTGCTTCTCAGGTCAGATGCAGGTTTACTGAAAGAAGACAATTAGTTTAAGTCGGTCAATGACATTTCAGAGTGTCCACCATCTTTTAAAAGTGTCCAGTCCTTTCACAAATCTAGTTTAAAACAGCGTTGTAATTGTTAACTAAAACAAATACAAATCATGAAAAAAACAGTATAATCATATGAAAATGTATACTTTAAAAAATTCCACAAAATTAGAAATGTTTTGGAAATAAAAATAAGTTTAAGTACTTAAATTACTAAAACTAATATCTTGATCAATTATACATTTAAACATAGAAATTAAAAACTAACAAAAATCACTATATAACAAAATGACTAAAACCTAAATCAAATCAAAATGAAGTGAACTGAAGTGAAGTGAGTGATACACACACACACACACACACACACACACACACTTGATTTGTCATAAAAAGATCAGACATTGACTTATTATTATTATTATTATTATTAAAACATAATGCCAAATTTCTTAATAGAGTTTGCTTTTCAAGAATTTCATTCTTTTAATGAATATTTATTCTTTCGTATGATACAATTTAATTTAATAGTTTAATCGCCCTTTCATTTTTTTACGTATGGCCTAAAATATCAAAATTCATAAATTAAAAATGAGATTATTAATAGATACTGAAATGTATAAAAAGTATTTTAATGTACTTTTGGTTGAATGAATAGGTAGGGCAAAATAATAAATGTAGGATCTTCTGACCCTTGCACTTGACCTGAAAGTGTGTGATGCTGACAAACACAAAGAGAGGGGTAGGAATATAATCGTTCTCTATGAACTTGATCTTCATAGGAGGCAGAACAAGGGGCAGAGGCAGCCATTGACCCAGGGGGAGAAGATCTTTCAGATGACCCACCCACAACTTATGAGGTTGTTGAAGAAACCGTTCCAAAAAATGAGTTAGAGAGGGACGCCCCAAAACCAGAACCATCAGCCAATGAGGAAGAGGAATGTGAAGATGTGACTGAGGACACAATGTCCAGAAGATGGAGCCTGGAGGCGACAGCCGGTGTGTCACAGGAGGATGAAGAGGAAGAGGAGTTAATGCCTTCAGTAGACGGAGAATCTGTGGATTCGGAGACCTTCATTACGGAGACAGAATCAGAATTAGGTATTCCCAGAATCATTCAGCTGCCCTTCACTTGAAAATTCATTGTAAGATGGAAAAGGAATCAAATATGAGTTTCGAATACATCCTGATTCTGTATGTAAAATATTGCAGGTGTCCCTCAGATCAACGGCGATCAGCGTGTTTGTTCTCTGCCGTCTGTAAGACAAGACATCCACCGATACCAGCGTGTGGACGAGCCCTTACCTCCTAGTGAGTGTGTGTATGTGTTTCTGTATGTCTGCATGTGCTTCCGTGGCTTTTATGAGTGTGTAAATACATTGCTTATGTGTTTTCTGTTCATTTGTAAGGACACTTTCACCTAATTACTGAATGTCAGTTCGGCTTGACAGCATGATAAGGTACCACCGCACTCTACACTCCATTCTCATTTCCCACCGTTCTTTTCTTTAGACTGGGAGGCTCGTATTGACAGTCATGGCCGTATCTTCTTTGTGGATCATGTGAACCGCACCACCACATGGCAGAGACCCACTGGCCCACCTGCTCCCCAGGGTCTGACCCGCTCCAGCTCCATACTGCAGATGGAGCAACTCAACCGCAGGTTAGATAAGTAACTTATATTTTTCACATGCCATATTACAAAGCTATTGAGAGGACACCCAGCAAACAGAATATTGTCCTTAAGTTTTTGTGAATCAATTTAAAACATTCTAAGATCATTCTTTACAGGCTTACCATACATTCATCTTCTTATGAAGTTCTTGAAAGCAAAAATTGCTAGCTGTGCAGCAAAGGTGTGGTCACATTCACCTTGGTATGCAAAATTCAGTGAACAAGATCCAGTATTCAGTAGGAATCCTGATATTTCATGAGAGTGTCATGTGAAGCGATAGATTTCCCAGCTGTTTGTTGTAAAAAATACTTGCACACTGCAACAAAAAAAAATAATAACTCGTTAAGCTGAAAATGGAAGTTTAATTGTTATAACCAGAAGCAGTAAATTAATTGAACTTTTTGTCCACTTAAAAATTGGTGAAACCCTGAAAATAAATTATTGTGACAAGATGAATGGAATGAAAAAATGATACTTTGATTTGATTTGTGCAAAGTAATGTAATACTTTTCTGAAAGTGTGATTTCTGTATTGTCTCTCTGGCAGGTATCAGAGTATTCGTCGAACTATGACCAATGAAAGGTCTGAGGAACAAAGAGTGGATGATCCTCCTTCTGAAGAGACAGAACTGCTGCCCCACTCCATCGGTGGTAAGCTGTCAATCAAAGTGAGATCTACAGATGATGCTGTTTGGGGAAGTAAATGATCACTATGCTGAGATAAATGCAAAATGGCATAGTCTGGGTAGAATAAGTGGATTTTTGGTTCAGTCTGTGCTTGTTGATGTGTCTATTCTCGTGTAGAATACCGAAGGGACGGCTTTATGGGTCAAGCCAGCTCACGTTCTCGTCTGGCTTTGCTGCTTCAGTCTCCCGGTGCAAAGTTCCTCTCCAGTCCAGACTTCTTCTCTGTTCTGCATTCTAATCCTGTGAGCTAAAGCACACAGAGACACAGATATCAGTGCTTTACACACACACACCTTGAACTGAGTCATTGATAATGTATAGACAGCATTATTATGAAGCTACAGAGCACCACACAGAACACTGGAGTGAAAAACAAAAGAACGTGCCACACATCAACAATGTGTGGGAACTAATACTTAATTTGTGGCCGCAATGTTTTTTTTTTTTTTCTGCATGTCAAATACAAATAAATAAATAAAACAGTACAAACAGTTTGTACATATATTATATTATATTATATTATAGCTAACATCATTAGCTACACTGTAAAATGTTTTCCTCTATTTTTCTGTGTCATTCAGGTCTTTGTGTCTCTTACATTGTTTTTCTGAGCTCCTCTCAGGTCATTTTTCCTGCATTTGAGCTCAGGTCATTTTTCCTGCATTCGGTAACTAACTGTTGTTGCAAAATGGTGCTTATTTGCTAAATGTAGAATAAAATGAGACTTTTAGGAGTGGCATATTGCCACAGAAAACGGTCAACCATCCATGTCAGGCCATTATAACAAAATATTTAATTGCTCAGTGATTCGACTGGCCAGTCAGAATCAAGTATTTAAAGAGCTGTGCAATAATTTTCTGATTTGTTTTCTTCATTTCCCTTTAGGGTGCCTATCGCATGTTCACAAGTAATACGTGTCTGAAGCACATGATCAGTAAAGTTCGACGGGACGTCCAACACTTCGAGCGGTACCAGCACAACCGGGACCTTGTCAACTTCCTCAATCTGTTCTCCAACAAGCAGCTGGAGCTGCCACGGGGCTGGGAGATGAAACACGACCACACTGGGAAGGTGTGTGTTTGTGTTTTTTTCTCCTTTGGGAACTGTGCACCTGCTCTTTCTTAGGGGCCTCTAGGCCTGCACATGACTAATCTAATGGGACAAACTGTACAGACAGAAACTGAAAGCTGAGTTTAGGATGTTCATGTAAGCCCATCTGGTGGGCTTCCTAATGCCTTAATTAGGGTCTCTGACAGGAACAATGAACAGATGCTTGTCTCATTTATTCTAGTCAGCCTGTCCGTTCTGTAAACTTCTGCTGGTGTTTCACGGACAGTTCTTTGCTCACACTCTCTGTCTATGTGTTTATGTATCACAGCCCTTCTTTGTGGATCATAACTGTCGTGCCACAACATTTATTGACCCACGGCTGCCTTTACAGAACTCGCGGTCCAGCGGCCTGCTGGCGCACCGACAGCACCTGTCCCGCCAGCGCAGCCACAGTGCAGGAGAGGTGAGAACTCCAGTTGTGTATACAGGACAGATTTCAGTAATACACATTCACTGCCACAAGTTTATGAATGGATTTTGTCCTTTTGTCAGTTGTGGGTATCCCTGCCCAAAGTTAAATCTCATTTCAGCTGGAGTTTTTTTTTTTTTTTTTCGTCTAATTTACTAGTTTTTTTAATACTGAATTAATTGCTTGTATCTCAAAAAAACTTTAATGGGGCTTTGTCATACGCAGTGTTGGAGGTAACACATTTCAAGTAACGCGAGTTACATAATCAGATTACTTTAAGTAACTAGTAAAGTAACGCATTACTTTTTGAAATAACTAATGCTAGTTACTTTGTTTACCATCTTGACTGACCATGGTCCTTGCTACTGACCTTCGATGATCCAATTCAACCATAATACGCAAAAACTACACATTTGTGTTTCATTTTTGTTATTGCTGAATAGTGTTTTCTTCATATTCTTTATTACCTCACACTCTACTGTACTGACATGAATTTACATTTCTGTCAGCCTGAGGTCTATTTATTTCACTTTTGCTACGAAAAGGGCTTTAACATATGTAAAATAACTTTTTTATATTAAAAACAAGCAAGCAAACCTTGTCCAGATTTAAGAAGCAAGTCAAAAGTAATGTAACACATTACTTTTTGTAAAAAGTAACTAAGTAACATAATGAGTTACTTTTTTAGAGCGTAACTCAGCATTGTAATGCATTGCTTTTAAAAGTAACCTTCCCCAACACTGGTCATTGGGAATATACACTGAAACCGTGAAGCCTCCTCTCATGTTTCAGGTAGCCGATGACTCTCGCTCTCCGAGTCCTCCTGTCCAGGGCCGGTCGCCAAGAAACCGTCAGTATCAGGACTTGGTGCCTGTAGGTGAGTGTGCAATCACGTTTACAAAGTGTGCACACACACTGACATAACATAACACATTACACATCTGTGTTTTTACAGCTTATAATGAGAAGATTGTCGCTTTTCTGAGACAACCCAACATTTTTGAGATTCTGCAAGAAAGACAGCCGGAGCTTGTGAGAAATCACTCCCTTAGGTACATTTTCCTACAGTTTTGTGTTTTAACAACAGATGTTGATAGAGTGCAGAATTTCATACTGTAAATTTAAAAGACTGTGCTAAATACTAAAATTTTCCATGTTGTTTATTTATTTTTATTTTTTTTTAGAGAGAAGGTTCAGTTCATCCGCAATGAGGGCCCAACTGGGTTGGCCCGTCTGTCCAGTGATGCAGACCTAGTTATGTTGCTCAGGTTAGTGTGCATTTGCATCATATTAATCACAGCTAATCATATGCCTGCCTGTTTCCCTTTGCTTGAGATACGCATGCATTAGTTGACTGTGTATGTTCTGTACACTTCCGTTCTAATGTTTGGGGTCAGTAAGATTGTTTTGAAGTAAATATTTTTACTCTACAAAATCACATTAAATTCATCACCAGAAACAGTACATATGATTATAAAAACACAGAGATGAGTTTATAGTAAATATACGTAATTATGATTTCTATTTTAAATAAATGCTGTCTTTAAACATTCTTTTCATCAAAGAATCCTAATGAAATGTAATAAATTAAATTGTGATAATTTAATAAATGACATTTTTGAAAAATATACAATTTTATTTAGTTATTAAAAATTGTAATATGGCACAATATTACTGCTGGTATTGTATTTTTGATCAAATAAATAAAGTCTTGATAAACAACAACAACAAAAAAGAAACATTAAAAATATTTTAAACTTAAATCAACCCAAATCTTTTGAATGGTAGTGTATACAGTACGTAAAAAAACAAACAAAAAAAACAACAAAAAAAACAAAAACAAGCTGTGTACATATATTTTATGATGGCCTGACTTTGTACACCTAGCTCAGGTTAGAATACACACACCTGTTACCTGGCCCTCTCTCCTTGCAGCCTGTTTGAAGAGGAAGTGATGTCTTATGTGCCACCCAATGCCTTACTGCTCTCCAGCTACTGTCATGCGTCCCCTCAGAGCTCCCCTGGTGAGACGTCACATGACCCCAACTCACATTTTAACAAAAATAATTCCATGTTTGCCCCCTTTTTCCTGCCTTGTATTCTCCATTACAAGACTAAATAGTGAAACTAAACAATGAAAGTGGAAGACCCTGTGGACTAATCTGTATGTTTACCTGATCATGCATGTGTTTAAAAAAGTTATCGTGATATATTTGCTTTTAATTGTTGGAAAAGCTTTGCATTGTGGATGGATTTCCCAAGGTAGGTTTCAACCCACTTTTCATTCCAGCTCTTCACATCTTCTTTTGCTCATAGGAACTCCACGAGCCAATGCTCGAGCCCCTGCACCCTACAAGCGGGATTTTGAGGCCAAACTAAGAAGCTTTTACCGCAAAATGGAAACCAAGGGCTACGGGCAGGGGCCAGGAAAAGTGAAGTGAGTTCAGTCTTCAAAAACATTTGAGAATTCAAAACATCAACAACAAGCATCTGATGTCCACCAGTTCGGTGGTTTGTTGAAAGAACTGAAATTCTGTCTAACAGTTGAATTAAGTCAGATATATTGATAAATTTCTATTTTTTTCAAATTTAGTTTGCATTTCTACCAAGAAATTAGCATTGCTTGGTTGTTTCTACAACTATACTTTGCTCTAGATCTTTAGACCTAAGAATATGGTGCATCGTGGTTAACTGTCAGCACCAAATAGGGAGCCACTTTGATATGCTTAAATGAATCTGTCCTTCTCTGGATTCTCTGGTTAATTGTGTCCTAATGAGATTTTACTTACCTTACTAGGTTAATAATTAGAAGAGACCACCTTCTGGAGGATGCTTTCAACCAGATCATGTGCTATTCTCGCAAAGACCTACAGAGAAGCAGGCTTTACGTCAGCTTTGTTGGAGAAGAAGGGTTGGTATTATTGAGATCATTTAAGTGACGTTTCTACGTTACAACAGGTGTTTATCTCATACAGATGTCAAAGCTGACTCATAATTGTAACTGTAATTTAAATGAAGATGCCCCTTTAGTTAATTTTACATTTTGTAATTTAAACCACATTACAGTATAATAACATATATTTGTGCATTGATTGGAATTTGTCAGTGCATGATATATAGCCGTCTGTTTTTCTTCAGGCTGGACTACAGTGGTCCATCCAGAGAGTTCTTCTTCCTGGTTTCCCGTGAGCTTTTTAACCCATACTATGGACTATTTGAATACTCAGCTAATGACACTTACACTGTGCAGATCAGCCCCATGTCAGCCTTTGTGGACAACCATCATGAATGGTAATCGATCAATGGATGAATTCAATTTAATTTACAACCAATGTCTAAAGGATATTTTTTTCTTTTTTAATAATCTTGTTTTCTTTAGGTTCCGGTTCAGTGGACGCATCCTGGGGCTCGCTCTAATTCATCAGTACCTGTTGGATGCATTCTTCACCCGACCATTCTACAAAGGCCTTCTTCGCATGTGAGTCTTCACTTTTAAAGGGATAATCCACCCTAACATGAAAATTTTGTCATTAATCACTTACCCCTGTGTCGTTCCAAACCCGTAAAAGCTTTGTTTGTCTTTGGAACACAATTTAGGATATTTTGGACATAACTACATGGCGGTAAGAGATTAATGACAAAATTGTCATTTTGGGGTGGAGTAACCCTTTAAGCACTTGAGGGTGTAACATCGGTTTATCTCTCTGCAGTCCATGTGATTTGAGTGATCTAGAGTTTTTGGATGAGGAGTTCCATCAGAGTCTCCAGTGGATGAAGGACAATGACATTCAGGATATGCTAGACCTCACCTTTACTGTCAATGAGGAGGTGTTTGGACAGGTACTAATGGCTTATGGATATGTGTGTCTGTTGTGTGTGTTGGCTGATAGCATCAGTATATTTAGAGGACTAATCTGGGATTGAGTTGATCTCTCAATATTTGATGGTAAATATTTGAGCACTATTTGACATTTACATCTAGAAAAGCCCTAAACCCCCACAAGAGTAACATATCTGAGAAAGTGTTATTTTAGTTTTATTTATAGACCGTTAGTATTTGTTATTCTGAATAGTATGTATTCATATTTTGAATTATTATTGTGCAATTAATATTAATATGACATTTTTTAAAATATATTTTCAGTTATCTTTTTTAAACTCAAAGTAGTATTCAAAGTACTTTTCTCATTTTATTGTCCATTTAGCATTAATTAGTTCAATATTTATATTTCGAATCCTAGCTTGAGGATCTTTCCCGAACCACTTCACTTCCTATCTTCTCTGCACTGTCCTATCATAATAAGGGAAAAATTAAAACAAAAGCATTAAAACATACTTTTCATATTTTTTTCAGTTTTTCTATATATTACTTTTCTAAATTAAATTATTTTCTTTTTCAGTGATATGATTGCAGTTTTAACCAGGCATTTATAAAAAAAAAAAATAAACAATTGCCACAAATAAACAAGCAAATATGCAAACATCTTTGCCACGAGTCAGACAACAGCCTAAAACCTCAATAGCAACACCCTAGTAACCACCCAAACCAAAAACCAATCATAACAATTTATCAATGGAATTAACAATTAAAAAGATATGAACAAGATTATATCTGTAAATTTTGTACTGGCCAGTACACGTTTCTTTAGAAATGTTACATCTATTTTAGTTAGTCAAGGTTATTGTGAAGTGATGTAATATGAGAGTGAACTGGAGCTTTCTTTATGTCAGATTACAGAGCGTGAGCTGAAGCCGGGTGGGTCTGGCATCCCTGTGTCAGACAAGAACAAGAAAGAGTACATTGAACGCATGGTGAAGTGGCGGATTGAGAGAGGGGTGGCCCAGCAGACAGAGAGTCTCGTGAGAGGATTCTATGAGGTATGATGTCATCGGAGTCTGTGAATATTCAATATATGAATGATTGAACGCTGGTTGATCTGAGTCCATGTGACTGCACAGGTGGTGGACGTCCGACTCGTCTCCGTGTTTGATGCCCGAGAGCTGGAGCTGGTCATTGCTGGGACAGCGGAGATTGACCTAGCCGATTGGAGAAGCCATACAGAATACAGAGGAGGTATGTTTGCTGGAAGAGATTCAGGTGTTGTTTTACACCAGGATATTATAATGTATATATTACAGCAGGATATCATAATGTGACTTTATCTCTGTCTTTGAAGGTTACCATGATAACCACATAGTGATTCGATGGTTCTGGGCTGCAGTGGAGCGTTTCAACAACGAACAAAGACTACGACTCCTTCAGGTACACCCAGATCTCACGGACAGAATGGATTTGATATACTACCATTCAAAAATAAAAACATTATTTTGATTAGCAAAGATGCATTCAATTTACCAAAAGTGACAGTGGTGACATTTATAATGTTTTTAAAAGATAAATGCTGTTCTTTTGAAACGTCTACTAAGCAAACAATCCAGCAAAAAATTGTCACAGATTCCTCAAAAATATGAAGCAGAAATTGTTTTCAGAATTGCTCATCATAAGATTAATTTTTTTCTCTCTCGACCCCAATACTTTCCTGTCATCTCTCCACTGTCCTCAAGCACAAAATGCCCATAAATATAACTTAAAAATAAATAAATAAATGCAGCCTTGGTGAGCATAAGAGACTAAGATCAGTGAAATTAGCCAAGTCCACATGTACTGTTTTTTTTTCCCAGTTTGTTACAGGCACTTCTAGCATTCCTTATGAGGGGTTTGCCTCTCTGCGGGGCAGTAACGGCCCACGTCGATTCTGTGTGGAGAAATGGGGCAAAGTGACCTCCCTCCCACGGTATTTCTGAGCATTTTTTATGTCTCGTGTCTCACACAGTGATATTACAGTAACTCACTGTAATTATCATTGTGTTAACCCACTGTGATTATCATTCAGCAAAATGCCACATTGTCTCTTTATATGTTTGTGTAGGGCTCACACCTGCTTTAACCGCCTGGATCTCCCTCCCTACCCCTCCTTCTCCATGCTCTACGAGAAGATGCTCACTGCTGTGGAGGAGACCAGCACCTTTGGTCTGGAGTGAGCTCCCTACACAGGAAAAGTGCCATTTGATTTTTTTTTTTTTTTTTTTTTGAGTTCTCCACAACCTGGCTTACCATGCAGGCTTCATTCTCAACCCTCACTCTTGGCTATGACCTTGGTAACTGGACACTTAGGTGTTTTGTCAAATCTACGGAACTGGAATATATCATCAAATGACTCACTGGGCATGTGCCAACTCCTGCTCTATACTGTATGGAATCAAACTCCTGTGGTAACTGCATTTAATTCCTCACACAAAAAGAGACTTACACATCCACAGAAATCAGAGCTGGAGTCCTGATCACCTGGTTTTGGTTCTCCTGTCTGGACCAGTACATTTTGATCTACGCTGTAGGGTTTTGCCTTTTTTTCTTGAATGAGCTACTTTTTCCAAAGATGTTTCATTACAGTAATGTAGTCACTTTATTTAATATTTGTAGGGTCTGTAGGAATAAACCTGTGATAGTTTTTTTGCTGCAGGGCTTTGTCATGAGCCCCTTTCACACTGCGATTCTGGCAAATACACGGGTAAAGTGTTCCGGCATTTGTTCCTGGGTCGCTAGATTTAGCACTTTCACACTGCCAGTGTTTACCCGGGATATGTGCGTGCTTTCACACACAACCAGTAAAGATCCCGTAATGACACGTGACATCAGCGCGTGACGTGTAATGCACAAGTCGAAAACGTTAGGCACATTATACTTTCACTGAAGCAAGCGAATGATCTCGGCGTAAGCGCGGAAAGTGAGGAATGTTGATCTTTCTTCAAAACACCCATCAAAAGAGTCGCGCCATAACGCGCATCATCACTTCGACACGGCATTAGATCTGGCTTTTGTTCACACAGCGCTCGTCCCGGGTCGAACCCGGCAAGTTACTAGATCCCCGTCCCGGGTTCATTGCCGGAATCAATCCCGGGACGTGGTTGCTTTCACACAGAAGGCGACCTGGCAATGTTCCGGCAATATGCCGGGTTGGACGTGCAGTGGGAAAGGGGCTATGGAGATACAGTGTGATGTCAGTTAAGACCAACTTTTTTGGTTTCAGAGGTTTCACTTCGGCGGTCTTGGTTTTGAGAGGTCTGATTGTGGACCTAAATGATATTGATCTTGGCTGCAGCTCTGAAAACACAACTCATTCTTTTTTTCCATCTTTTAAGAGAATGAAAACACACAAAACAGCATGCACACTCTCTTATAGAGATTCTTGCACCAAATGTAGTGGTTGTAGAATAGCAACCTGGCAAACTGAACATCCTAGGTTCAAACCGTGAGCTAGAAATTTCCACTATCACCTCTTGTGCACTTGAGCAAGACATTTATCAGCGGACTGTTCCAGGGAACTGTAAATGTAGTCATCCACTTTGGTTGGTCGACACTGATTAACTAACAAACACCAACACTTAGTACTTTGTTACATGCACACATTTTTTATTCCACTTCAACCTTTTATGCAACCCACAAATGCTACTAAAAACTATGAATGTATAAACACTGATCACCATGTGCAATATGTGCAACAGATTTCTGTGTATCAGGAAAGGTGGATTTTCTCTTAGAGACCATCATAAGGAGACCTATTGCTCTAAACTGTGGAGAGACACAAACAGTGGCCTTGAAATAATCTTTATTAAAATGTATTGTTGGGTATAGTTAGTAACATGGTGATGTGTGCAGTCCACTGGAGTAACTTAAAACCAGTGCTGCAGTAGTTAAAACCAGTAAAAAAGGTGAACAAGCTTATTCAGGAAAATGAAAGAAAAAAACAAAACAAAGAAAAAAGTTATATTTATTGTGTAGGGAGCAGCAACCCAAACTGAAACACCCTTGCTAGGTGGTATGAAGTGTTTTCGAAATAGAACATAATAATGGAATAATCTCTGAGCAGGATTTTCAATTTAATGAATCACAGATAGAAGTTCAACACAAAAATAAAGGATGAAAAGGTCCTCATTTTTTGGGTGACAAGTTGTTTACAGACATGTAATTTTTTTCTGTGGTCCCTTTCCTAAGCCCACACACACACATTCAGCAATACAAGGAAATCACTTATTCACATCATACAAATGCTGATCTGGCCAAAGCATGATTCCTAGGATATGGATTTGTATTAAAACAGCTCCTTTCTCTATGTAATTGATATTTGGATAAAATACTGCATGCAGGGTCAAAGAAGCAGTACCTGAGTTTGACCCTTAGATGGCGTTGTGTCATAGCTTGATATATTGCATGCTGGAATTAGTGAAACAACACGAGTCCAGATTAGCTTAATTTGCATGAGAAGTTGCTGTTAATCAGGGGTGGGATGGGACTGGGGACATAAGTAAATAAATATATAATCCATTCTTTTCATACTTCATCTGCACTGCTATTTATGGGTTACAGGTTGTGTAAAATGATGCTGATGAAAGAGCCATCACTTGAAAACTGTTGGTGAAAATGTGAACCTGCATGCTTTCCATGATGTGTCCATATTTGTATATAGCTGTAATATATGTATGTCAGTCTTGTCCTGTGTTTAAATTATATTTTGCACTGAATGTACCAGAGATTTGAGTCCTAGTCTGGTCTCTTTTGGTGTTTGTCTTTATGATTTGTGACTCTGCTTTCATTTGTTTGGCAAATACTGGTACTCTTCCCCCTGACACAGTGCTGGCAGATTTAAAAAGTGTTGTTAGAGCCATGACTTACATTGTATCTTTCTGCTAGGCCAATCAAACTGCACATGTCAGCTTACTCAGTTTGTCTTTACATGTTCCAAAGTCCAGCACTTCAGCTGACAACTGAATGGACAAGAAATCCCAAAGATTCAGACCTACAAAGTTCCAGTTCCTCAGCATCTGACAGTATTGCAACGTGCAAAACAGATAAGCAGGAGCTGAACACTCAAACTCAAACCTAAATAATTACTGTTCACCAAATGCATGAGTAGTAAGCCTTTGTTTATTATGAACCATCAGTGACCCTGAACCACAAAACCAGTTGCATGGGTATATTTGTAGCAATAGCCAAAAATACATTGCATGAAAATTAAAAATCAAAATGACTGATTTTTCTTTTATTAAGTAAAGACCATATTCCATGAAGATATTTTGTACATTTCCTTCCTACCTATATGCATTGCTAAGAAGTTAATTTGGACTATCTATCTATCTATCTATCTATCTATCTATCTATCTATCTATCTATCTATCTATCTATCTATCTATCTATCTATCTATCTATCTATCTATCTATCTATCTATCTATCTATCTATCGTACAATGGGAGAACTTCTAACGATCCTCAGATGACGACGGTGGTGACGTAGCGCTGGCATCAGAGCAGAATTTGAAACGGTGGAGCCGGTGGACAAGAGACGAATCTACGAATCGAAACATGTTTACCTCGGCATGGACTAGTTAGCAAGACAAGTATTTACTCTGCGTTGAGCTTTTTTCAGAGTTTATAAGACAGTTTGTCCGCTGTTGTCCCCGTTAGAAGAGGAAGAGAGGGTCCGTTCTAAACTTTAGTAGAGTGATTTTGTCTTGCGTTAAACAGTGCTGTCTGTCTGTCGGTCGGTGTGTATTTTTAACAAAATGAGCAGTATCTCTTTGTACGTTCGTCTAATTAAAGGACAGAGTTTAATTTGAGAGTTTTAGTGGTATTTTTTAAAGCGCTAACTTAAAAGAGCTAATCTGCGCTAGCTGGAAGCTCTTAGCATCGGTTATCGTGTCCAAATTCAACTAAACTCACTCCACTAAAGCGACTTCATTTATTGTCAGCTCTTTCTGAGAAACCTCGAACTAAACTCTTTTACTAAAGCATTTTCGCGGTTGACTGCGAGAACAACCGTGAAGAGGCCGGAGACAGTGGGTGTTTTTTTTTTCCTGGTAGCGAGTCTTAACATGAGCAGAGTGCTGGTTAAGTTCGAGTAAGCGGTCTGCAGATTGACTGGACACTCGCTGGAGGTGATGGCTCGGAGGAGACTGGACAGTCGCAGTGGATCCTCGGCTCTGCTGTCAGAGATCCACACTCACATCTACACGGATCCTCTGGACACCGTGTTTGACATGAGCCACGTACTGGGCAGGTGTGTAAAATACTCCTCATGACCGAAAAGATGTCTTCTTTTAAGTGTTTCCATGTTTTCTTTAATGTTGTCATAAAGTGTTTATGTATGTTGATGAAGATTGGCGTGACTGCACACATGATGTTAATGTGTGTCTGTAAATATGTGTATGAACGGGATTCTGTTCGGTCGTATCTTGACATTCTTATACTAAAGTACTGTCGTGTTTAATGAAATAAAGTATCCGTCATTAGTAGTTTTAGGGAACTATAGCATGTTTTTGCAGTCTCAATTTATTGCTCTACACATCATTTAATGTCTTTGAGTAACTTGTGTTTATAGTTTGAATATGTATTATTCCAGTTTAGTATCAAATGATTCTTAATATCATTCTGCAGTAGTCAACATATGAAGTGAATTTAAAAAAAGTTTACCAAAGTTGTCCTAAGACAAGAACACATTTTGTTTTTTTAGGACAATGTTGATGAATGGTTTTGATCCACTTCAAATGTTCACTAGTGGAATATGTCAGGTGCCCAAGAAACGTTTCCTATTATTATCAACATTATAATAGGCCTATTGTTTTTGTAGAAACTGTAATTTTTTTTTTTTTTTTTTTCAAGACTTACTAATGAATGGAATATTTAATATACACATCTTAATTGTCACTTTTAATCAACTTAATACATCATTGCTTTATAAAATGTAGTTATTTCGTCTCATTGGGTATGTGCAATGCATGCAGTTGTAATATTTACAGCATCATTACCAATAAGGGAAGATTAATGGTCCCAAATCATAAGGCAACATATGAACAGTCGGAAAGATGTGTTCCTGGTTTATTTTGTTTATTTTTTCACAGAGTGAGTAGGACTGAAGGTTGTCTGGAGTATGGAGTCTGTCCTGCTCCGCTATTCAGGATGGGAAAGGCCTTGCTCATTGAACTGTGACTAATATGTGTGTGTGTGTGTGTGTGTGTGTGTGTCTGCTAAACCACTACACCATGGCTTTGGATTTTGCAGGAAGGAAACCCATGTGGGAACCAGAGCCAGTTTTGTACTGTGCTGTAGATTGTACTGTGAATACTGAGAAAGAGGAAGTGACATTGGTCTCTTCCTCTTTCTCTCACACCATTTGCATACAACCATATTCAGATTTTTTTTATGCTGCTGGCTGTGTTTTTTAACAGGAAACTATTGCACAGTTCACTTACAGTTTTTATTCAGTTTGGTGTGAAGATGTTGTGTTGTTTGTTTCTGTGGAAACAAAGTAATAAATATGACAGTAAATACGTTAATTGTTAATTGGTTTTATGAGATGACAACACGCAAAGTTGTTAAAATAGAGCAGTTTCGTTTTGAGACCATAAGAATGGGGTTTGTTGGTGTTTACTTGCATTGGAAAATACCTTGAAATGTCAGGGATTTTTCCCTGGTCTGGGAGAGTCACAGAAATTATTAAATGCAAAGAAGTAATGGAAAATCAGTATTGATTCTATTCATACGCAGGGTTTTCATTATCATATTGATATACGTAATTCAAAAAATTTGAGGTCTGGTTTTTTTTTAATGAAATAAACAGCTACTTCTAGCAAAAGTGACAGTAAATACATTTTAATGTTACAAAGGATTTCAAATAAATGCAGTTTTTCTGAACTTTCTAATCATAAAAGAATCCTGAAAAAAGTGTCATGGTTTCCACAAAACATTAATAATTAGAAGAAATGTTGCTCAAATCAGCATATTAAAATTATTTCAAAAGGATATGATACTAAAGATTGGGGTAATGGTTGTATTATATTACAATTGACTGAAATAGAAAACAGTTGTGATATTAATACAATATTACAGTTTTTAGAGGTATTTGTTTTATAGCTTGGTTAGTACATAAGTCGCCCAAACCTTTGATAGGTAGAATATACTTTGTTACAGTTTTGATTTTGACTTTGATTCGGATCCAATATCTACATGGACACAGGTTGTGTGGTATACAGCACAGTATGATACATAATGTATTATAATAAAATCTGTTTACAGTCTGGTCCAAAGAATTGTGGCATTGATTTGATTATATGCTTTATATCCTGATGTCTCACCTGTTCATGTTGTGACAGTAATTGCAGTTTTTAGAGTAAAGACTGGACCACATCAGTCATCTAGCCTGATATTAAGCTGTGAGAACATCTAATGGAGGGTTTGAATCATTTAATAACTATCTGTGTCAGTAAGAGCTTTAGTGTGAATGAGAGAACTGCTTTAGGTGTGACTGATTGGATGCAAACGGTGACATCTTTAAAGTGCATTAAAACATTTCCTCCATTATACTAATTTTATTCTTTCTCAATATTTTTTTCTGTTTCTGTTTGTCTCCCTCAGGGGGAAGTTTGCAGTGGTGAAGAGGTGTGAGGAAAAGGCCACGGGGAAAGTCTTCGCTGCAAAGTTCATCAAGAAGCGGCGACGAGGTCGCGACTGCAGAGCGGAGGTGATTCATGAGATCGCCGTTTTAGAGGCGGCAAAGAACAACCCTCGTGTGGTGAACCTGCACTCGGTGTATGAGACCGATCATGACCTGGTTCTAATGCTGGAATAGTGAGTGCCACATAATCTGTACGCCCAGTATACAGAACAATCGTTGAGCTCAGTACTAAGAATAACTGTGATTGTGTTTGTGCACCAGTGCGGCGGGTGGCGAGATATTTGACCACTGTGTGTCAGAGGAGCTGCTGCCCGAAGATCAGATCATCCGTCTGATCCGACAGATGCTTGAGGGAGTTCACCTGCTGCACCATAGCAGCGTGGTCCACCTGGACTTAAAGGTCAGATGCACGGCTGCCTTCAACATCTAAGACCAACAATCTATATTTCTTCTAAAATACATTAGTTTTATTTATTATTGAGTCAATGTTTTTCTTTCATTCAGCCCCAGAATATTCTCCTGACAAGTCTGAGCCCATTGGGGGATATAAAGATAGTGGATTTTGGCTTGGCCCGCAGGCTGGGCTCTTCTGGGGAGCTCAGAGAGATTCTGGGAACCCCTGAGTATGTAGGTAAGGTTTATTCAGTGCCATTCGTCTTCAGATTCACACAAATGTCTGTATTCATGGGCTCATCACAACAGAAGAGTTTCATGCTTGGTGAACATTTTTGTTTATTTTGTTTTAATGCTATATCCAGCCCCTGAGATCTTGAACTATGAACCGATCACCACAGCAACAGACCTCTGGTGAGTCTTAATCTTTTTCATCAGGTGTTTCAATAGACAGGGTTCCCACAGGGTCATATCCAGACCTGGAAAAGTCATGGGACATTAATACAGTTGTAGAAGGTCATGGAAATTCCACTGGTCATAAGACAGTTTTCTGTTCATAATGACAGTTCATGGAAAACTCTGGATGTAGTGAAAAGTCTGGCCATCACATGCTCTGTTCTGCAAAGTAAAGGAACAATATATACTACTGTTCTAAAGTTTGTGTCAGTAAAATATTTATAAATGCAGGAAGGATCCAAGGCTGTATTTAAAAATACAGTAAAACCATTATTATTGTGAAATATTCTTGCAATTTTTAAAAGATTTTTTAAAATATATATTTATTTGAATATATTTTAAAATGTAATTTATTCCTGTGATGGTAAATCTGAATTGTCAGCATCAGTGTCACACAATCCTAAAGAAGTCATTCTACATGATGCTTTGGTGCTTGAAAACCTTTCTTATTAACATCAATGTTGCTTAATTTTATTCAGTATGAGCTAGAATGCGGTAAGCTAAAATGTGCTTTGAAACCATCTAAGACCAGCATGATCAAAAGCAGCTGAGGCAGCAGCAAGATGGTCTGATACTAGAGGCAAAACACTTTGTGCTAACAAGAGATATTTCATGCTTGGTGTCATATGTTGTTGTTAAAGCTGGTTTTTAACTGATTGTGTGTCTGTTGAAATCAGGAGTGTGGGTGTGATCGCCTATATGCTGGTGACAGGAGAGTCTCCATTCGCTGGCGAGGATAAACAGGAGACCTTCCTCAATGTATCCCAGGTGAACGTGGACTACAGCAGAGAGGCTTTCTCAAGAGTTTCTGAACTGGCTGTCGACTTCATCCGGAAACTGCTGGTCAAAGCACCAGAGTGAGTCTGATTTTAGACAGTCAGAGGAAGTGAAGCTTGTTTGCCAAGCTCAGTGCTGCGCAATATAATGAACGCTACTGCTTCTAGATGAAGAGTCATATGATAAGTGCTATGGGAAACTCCTTCAGAGCGGTTATTATTCAGGGTCATTCCATTTTATTATGCATAACACAGTTTCAGAAATGAAGTCATTTCAATAGGCTTACAAATTAACTTTTCCAATGATCACTCTTATATGGCTCAAAGTACTTCCTGGATATTGACTTTCCCCATTGCCTTAGATTGTATAGCTATTGGTTATCACAAAGTATAAAGTCCAGGTTTCATTTTCTTTTAATTTGTCTTCAGACATTCACACATTTGCAGAAAACATTTAAGCCTGTAAGCAACTGAGATTAAATGAGGTCAGACTGTTAAGTAAAATTGGCAGGAAAAAGTTTGGTATAATAGATTTCCACTTGCTGTTATCAACTAATTCATGTACTTTGATGGTATTATTACTCTTTACTGTTTCAGCATAATAGTATCAGAATGTTTTCCATTCAGCCACATCTCAAAGTCCTTTTGTGAATTCTCCTCTGCTTTATCAGGGATCGTCCCAGTGCAGCCGATTGTATGACCCATCCCTGGCTGTGGCTCCATTATCCAGGTTCTGATCCGATCCCCATGACCCCACGCACTCCCCGGGAAAGGAGTTATGGTGGCAAGTGGTCCGCGCCACCCGAGGATCCCGAAGACAAAGAGAACATTCTGGACTCGCCGCACACCAAGAGGTTTCGTTTTGAGGAAGACATGTCAGCCACCGGCGACGGTGACCACTTGTGCTGATCCAAAAGGGAGACACACTCAATAGTATTTTGTTCCTTGTTGTTGGCCCCCACACAGCACCAGCAAACACGCTTCTGTCCTAATGCTGTTTTCAACATCCTCTGGCCAACCAAAAGGGCCAAATCTAAATCTAAATATCTATGTTGCTGTCCTGTCTCAAGATGCCTTTTCCTGCCATCTTCGGGTTTTAAATTATTCATTTAAATATTTTAATTGCCATTCAGTATCGATTGAATTTTCTGCTGATCTCAACACTATTTCCATTACTGCACTTAAGGGATTTTCAACAATAAGGGATTTGAAAAAGACCGTTTTCTGCTTTGCGTCTCAACATCAGAAAGAGTTTGTATGATTAGACTCTGTTAATTGCGATGGTCTCTGTTAAAAAGGTTCAGTGCAGGAATGCTCTCGGTGTATTGGTGCGTGTTTTGTCTTGCATCCTCAACTTCTCGTGGCATTGACACATTCGTGGGCTCCATAAAAATGTGACTCAACTCAAACACGCACAACACACCCTCTGGATTACACAAATATGTGTTTGTATTGGTCACAGAACTTCCTCCCTGATAATGACTAAAGAAATGCAGGAAAGCACTTAAACCCGCTATTGTATGCGTTTGTGTCACTAAAATAAGAGAAAATATTTGTAACCGCTTTAAATTGAGTAAATCAACTGTATCTGTTTTAAAATTATCTTTGTTTTAAATATTTCCTTTTTTATTGCCAATTTATTGCATAATAAACTATTATTAAGCAAGATTCTAGCATGGCAGGCGCCTAATATCTCAGTGCCTGTGATGGTTTATGGTTTATACATGATCTTGAAATGACAGTTTTTATCTATGCACCGATTTGAGGTAACTCAGGGTTTTTGTTGCCTTGTTTTGTACAGCTGTTTCTAAATTAATGCTATTAACTGATGGAGGGTTCAGCCTTGTTCTCAGGGTTAGCTGTAACTGCACAGTTTACCAGTGTATATTTCTCCAGTGCCTTTGTGTGCATTTTTGATTTCTATGCTTGAACCGAGCAACCTGACTTGATCTTCTGTAATACTGGTGCAGCACATTAATGTGGATGTATTCTTGTTAATGTTTATCCTGTTTAATTGACATACTGGGACACCCTTTAGACTGATGGCCTGTTGTGTTTAAAGTAAATTATTTCTATGTGCTTTTGGTTATGGAGATGTATATGTATTCAGTGGGATTTAGAAAGGAGAACCGTGTTAAAAGCTATATTTATGGTCTTGGATTAGGTAGGGCATGAAAGGATGGGTTATCAAAGTTGGCTGTTATTGTCGAAATGATATGCTTATGTTCGGATAGTGAAGCATGTTTGGTTGTGATGAAGGTACATGGTGTGAATTCTGGAAGGAAGGCAATGAATGTTAGAATATTGTGGTGGAAAGGCTTCTGCACATCAGAAAGTGTGTAGTAATGAAACAAATACAACTAGATCAGCTTAAGGTGTATTGGTGTAATATTTAGTTGAGTGGCTGTTAGAACTGGAAATGTAAGTATTGTAGAATTCTTAAGGTCGAGCCCTTTGGTTATTGTTCTCCGTTTAAAGAGGTGTGAAGAGCTCGTGTGTTTGCGTGCTCAGGGCCTTACGCTTTCCCAGAGATGTCACCAGTCTGCAATCATAATAGAGCTATTGTCTCCTAAGATGAGAGGCTCTTGTCACGGTCGTGTGCTTGCTGTGTGACATCATCTTAAAGAAAAACTTGAATCTATTCCTTCCCTGGGAAACAGCCTCAATAATGTTTAAGGGCCATGAGGTATTTGATGCTGGAATTCAATAGAGAATAGACTGGGCTTTGGAGAGCATTTCTGAGCAGTCACTGTGGTATTTGCAGAAAGCTTGTGACGAACTTTCTCGATTCTCTTTCTATCTGAGGCAGGATTAGTTAAAACTGATAATTGTAGATATTTCATCATGAAAACTGTGTATTTTGAGTTCTGTGTACCATAATAAATGATGCTCAAATGATTTACACAAATTATAATAAAGCCATTGACAGTCGAGTGTTGTAAAGGATGTACCCTTAAAATAGACTTTGTATGTTGTTGATTAATGAATCATAACATTTTCAATTTTTTTTGTAAAATGAGACCTCCCTTATACAACACCATCGATTTATTTAAAATTTCCTAGCTCTGGCATGCGTCATCTGGCCATTTTTCCCCTCATATTTTCCATGAGAATAATACAAATGTATATGTATGTACTGTATGTGCATTTGATGTTGTAACTTTCCCTCAAACTCATTTTATGTCAACTTGAGACGCATTATTTAAATTAGTACTTAAAAATATATATAATTATTATTTCTAAATAAACAGATCACTCAAACATTTCAACATTTTTATTGAGTCACATCAGCCTGGAATGACTATGAAGCAGGAAGTACATTCATCGCATTACATTGAGGATATTGCAAAAAAACCACGTTCAAACAAGAGAACGAGCCAAATAAAGTGCGCCACCTACAGTCTTCTGAGATTCAATACTGGAATCGTTTAAAATGCTAACCATCAAGCAGTCTATTAAACATTTCACTAACGTCAGTAAATAAAATATTTTAAATTATTATTTTTTTTTTTTTTCATCTAACCAAAAATATATTCTGTACATTTGATTCTAATGGAAGATCCTTGGATTTTTGTATTTGATAAATAAAATTTAACACCAAATATTAAACATGAACGTCTGATAAATCCACTGATGAAAGACTAAAAGCATAAGCAGGCTGCTTAAGGAAATACTTTTTTTTCTTTCAAAAGTATCCATAATTAATAATGGATACATACTTGAATAAAAATCCATGCTTTTTAATTTAACAACATAAATGTATTAATAAGCATTTTCAGATTTCTCTTGAGGTTTTTTTTCTATGCTGTGGGAAATGAGAGCCCTTTGAATATAAGGGAGGTGATGATTTTACAAGCATATCTGCATTCCAAACAGACTATGTAAAAGAAATATCATACTATATCAGACAGAGCTGATGTAGTTAGATGCAACAGGCAATGAATAAGGCTTAATGTCAGGCATTTAAAAGTTTTTCAAGGTTGGTCATTAAGCTTCAGTCTTCTCTTGTATTTTATGAGTGTTTTGTTGGCAGCATACAGTTATTCTTTCAAAGCCTAGAAACTCAAAGCTCTTGACTAACTGATATATAATCTACTCTGATAAGAATACATTCCATGTTAAGACTTGTGAGAGCACAGATCGAGAAGAGTCAGAATTCCTGAATCACCCGGAAGTGATTCTCGATGGATGCTGGCTCATCCTCAAAATGTAGTTTCTGGCTAAAACAAGCGCCCAGATCCTCCAGAGTCTTTATAAAGCTGCGGTGCTCTCGCCCAACCCATGCCCTCATTGGGTCACATACCTCATATGGAGTGACATGGGCGTGGATAGCCACCCCGCTGGAGGCCAGCTCACCCAGAGCACACTTATCGGTCACCCATGTCTCACTGCCCCCAGGGTGTCCTCCGTCCAGCCAGTACATATCTGAAACGCTATCCAAAAACAGCCTCAGTTCTGGATTTGCTCGAGCTCCAGCCAGCTCATACACTATCTGATTGAGAACAACACATCCTTTACTGAAGCCCACTATGGTGAGGGTGAAACCTGCAGGCAGGGGAACAGGGGTGAATGTACCACTAAGAGGGGGTAAGGGGTTTGAGAGGCCAGCCCGCTGCATGCTGTGACCCAGGAGTGCCCTCAGGTGGCGAACGGCTCCGTAGTCTGGTGAATGTTCTGGTGCTCCAAATAGGTTGCTCTCTACAAAGTTCTGATAGCAGCTGAACTTATGTAGGTACATTTGGGATGCGCGGATGACCCAGATATGGCAGCCAGGGAAACGTTTACCCAGGATGAGGGCGACACGCTCCAGACTCCAGGACATCCATGGGGTAGCATCAGGCTGGAGGGCCATTTCCTGCTGAAAGTTCTGCATGGTGGATGAGAATGAGAAAGTTGCATATGAAACGGAGATGAATAGTCAAGTTTAACAAAATGAGTCCTAGCAGTCTTATATATATATATATATATAAATAAACACTTTGAAGCAAAATCACTGTACCAAAGTATTTATGACTTTTCTGGTCATTCATAATTTCTGTTTTATTTTTAGATTGCTTTTTCTGAAAATTTAGAGAGCCATTTCTCACCGATTAAAATTGTACAGCTGCACCCGAACATAATGAGAATTTTTATTTAATATAGCAATTTCCATGACTTCAGAAAATCGACCAATTTCTGTACATTTAAAATTTCTGTGTACACAATTCAGGTATAATTAAGTTTCTACTAACATTCTTCTAGAACAAAATAGCAGGACTTAATGTACATGTCTTTTCATTTATCTGAAAAAGAAAAAAAAAAGTTCCACCATAGCAATAACTTACATTTTAAAATATATTAAAATAGAAAACAATTATTTTAAGTTGTTGTGTTTCGCAGTGTTACTTTATTACTTTATCTATTTATATAATTTTTTTTTGTAAATACAGTCTTGGTGAGCATAACATTTATTTTATTTTTTTCCCCTCCGAAACATTACCAATCATTTTTTACGTTCTCTTTTTTCTCAAAATAAAGGCTTAACCAGAATATAAACTTGGAAAATACTGTGCTTAAAGAAACAGTGAAATATGAGCATCACTTCAAGTCTAAAGGATTTCAGAAATCCCCAGTAACCTGTCTTGAAGTGGTGTGCATATGTGCGATAGCTAAGCAGACTTCTGCAGTATGTGTCCTTAGCCTGTTTCAATGTCTCTAATGAAAAACTAAATATAGATCCAACCCGAAGCTAAACTGCTATAGGCATATTTTGGATCAAATCAAAAACGGTGTAAACAGTATCTAATTCCTGACAGTGTTGAGGTCTTTCCTAAGGCATTGTTGATTACAAAGGCCATCTAAAGCAGGGCATGCAGTCAGTGGTACTGATGACATGCACCAACCTGAATGTCTCCAGGAAAGAAGACTACGTGATTGTTGCCTTTCTGCAGGTCCTCTGTTTCGTTGTCGCATGTTCCCTGTGTTTCCCTGGCAGGTCTTAGGAGCAGAACGTCATTTACGCGGTTCTGATCGTAACCGGGGACTGAAGTCAGGCGGCGGAGCGCGGGCGCAGCAGCGGAGGTCCCGGGCCCGCACAGCCCCGCCGCGGCACTCATCTTCTTCGCTATAGCAGCTAGCGATAAACAAGCCACAACTGATCGGATACTTCCCATAAGCTAAAGGATTATGTAGCGGCGACTGCGCGACCTGCAGCAGCATTAAGACTGGAACCATCACTGCAAAACCAGAGCAAAGAATAACGCCGCATGATCCGAACTAATCCAATGGGCATTCAGACGCCAAACTTGAAGCTTAAAATAAACCAAAAGTTTCAGGATAATGAAATATGTTTGGTGTATAATTTGCTCATATTAAACGCCGCCGAGTTCGGGAGCGTCAAACTGTGACGCCGGTGCGCATGCGCGGAGTCCGGGCGCGTTCATGAACAGCGGAAGCGCTGATACATAACGCATTTGGATTGACTGCTTGAATAGAACACTGTAGTGTTCTAATTCGGCAAAGTTATGTTTAATCTACTGTCCAAAAAGACATTATTTTTAAACTTCAGGAGGCGGAATCTTGCCAGGAGTCCTGACTCTTGTCGGTTCGATCGGTTCTTTTGAACAATTCGCGTCAAACAAACGGTTTCAGCGATTTACAATATGCGTCATATTGTCTCTTATATGGCAAGAAACATTACAGGCTCTAATGTTCTACAGGCACTATTTTATTAGTTTTTTTATGCTGTATGTTTCAATTTGCTGCAACCATTTTTCAGCTAATAAAACCCTAATAAAAGGTAAATTTGAACCCAAAAATTTTACTTAAATTAATTGTATTATATCTTTGTTAAAATCGTTTAAATATAATTATATTCATAAACGACTTGTTTGAGTGCGTTTTATTTATTTATATTTTTCCGTTCAGACAGTTTTTTTTAAAACGGCTCAACTGATTTTTTGAACAGTTTCGACTCAATAGAACGATTCGTTCATGATTCGGACGTTAGCGGAAACAGCTGCTGGGAGCAAGAGCATGTGAGCTGTTCTGGAGTTGCACGCCTTCAAGTAACATATTGTCCGTGAAAAACAAGTACGAAGTGTGTTTGTCAGTCAGTTAAGAAAAAAAAATATCTGTAAATTATCTACTCTGCCTCATTGTAGTAGCTACGGGCATGCTAAACTTTGGACTATTACTGTTGGACAGAAACTGATCAATAGTCACAGTGTTGTCCAGCGTTTATCAACTTAGAAGACACTTCAAACGTCAAAGTAAATTTCGTCGTGAAGATTAAAAAACAAAACAAATAGAACTCAACTGCTCATGACATTTCTGTCAACTAATTAAACATATCCCAACTTTATCAGTTAAACATTAATGAGTGTTGTTAAGGAAGGTTATGAAGTGTTACGTCCCTGAGTTGACTGAGAACCTGGTTTGGTCTGTGGGCCAGTAAAGGTTTAAAGTATTTCTGCTTTCTTGAGGGATGTCCTGTTCTGCTGTGGGGCGACGGCTGGTTGCATGTCTCCTAAACATCTCAGAAGCTCGGAGAAGAGACCTGGTGGAGACGGTGGCTAGATCAGCCATCACTGACACACTTGGTGAGACCATGCATGCATGGTTTATATTGAAGAAAATTAGCCATTCATTTCTTTAAGATGGATTCAAAATTGTAATTAAACTATATTTAAAGTCATTGGGAATATTTTTGTTCCATGCCATTGCACTGAGTTGATGACAAAACTGTCTGGATCTGTCCTTCAAAAGGAACGAAGCGTGAAGGCATCACAGTGCTTAACATCTTCAATGATGTCGACTACAACCGCTCTGTCATTACTATTGTTGCAAGCATTGACCTAATAAGTGAGTTGCCTGCTCTTCCTTCCTAGATTTTTTAATAAATGTCCAGTTGCGAGAACAGTTGCTTTGTTACTAATTGTATCAAAGAGGCTATTCTTTATTGTCATCCATTTTAGGGGAGGCTGTATTGTCAGCTTGTGAGCGTGCATGCTCTCTGATTGACATGAATGTCCATGAGGGCATCCACCCGTGTATGGGTGCAGTGGATCTGGTGCCTCTCTATCCTCTGGGGGAGGAGGTGGGCCTTGAGGAATGTGGAAAAGAGGCCCAGGGTATGTGGCCATGCATGTAAATAAGACATTTAAATGCGTTTTCTGAATCTCCAGGTTACAAGGTATAAAAACAGTTACAATGTAGTCTTAAAGTATACATAAAATAGAAGAAAACCGCACAAACATCATTAGTTATTTTGGCGTGAACATTGCATATTGATAGGGATCTATTATTATTATTTGAAGAATTTAGATTTGTGTCAGTGTCAAAATGTCAAGTGATTTTTATTATATGTACCTTAAAGTGTTACACTGCTGTTTTCTTTCTTTGTGTAGCTTTAGCCACGGCTCTAACGGAACGAGTCACGGGCACCAGTGTCTTTTTGTTTGGATGGGCTGATTCTCCTCAGCGACGAGGTCTGGCTAAGAGGAGGAAGGAGATTGGCTGGTTCAAAAAGGTCTTGGATATGTCAACCATCCAGCCAGATTTAGGTCCACAGCCCACAAGGAAATATGGTGTTACAGGTAACTTTAAAACCTACAATTATAAAATATCGAACATAAATGAAACATTAAGGTCGATTTTGCATCACAATAAATGAATAGACCACAAAATTTGGGTTCCAGAAGTAAAAATCTAACGTTTTTCCAAGAATGGGACAAGTTTGTAATATATAGTATATTTTTTTGTTGCAACTATCAGCATGATTTCATTAAAACGAATATAAAAAAACTTTGAAAAATTCTACATAACAAAATAATACTATTAAATAGCTTAATTCCAAGTGATTGGACTATTGTTTATATTTGGGTATACATTAATAGTTTGCAATATGTGTTTTGTAAAAAGATATGATTGCTTTTTGATTAACAGGTTTAATTCAGGCCTTTTTGACCATATTGACCGAACGATCCATTTAAGAGTGTTTCGGTTATCTGAATTACTATTCAAACCCTCACTAAAAAAATAACATTTATCTAATCTGCAGGTGTTGGAGCCTGCCCCTATGTCATGAACTGTAATGTGACCATTGATACCCAAGATCTGGCCGTGGGCCGAATTGTGGCTTCTGCAATCCGTGAATCCAGTCCTGGCGGTATCCCTGGAGTTCAGGTCATGGCTCTACCACATGAAGGTGCTGTGGAGATCGCTTGTAATGTAGAGAGCGTTCAAGGTGGGCCTTCGCCTTCATGTTATGGTGAGGAAAAATGGCCAAGGTTTACCATTGGAGGGCAAAACTTCTGTCATGCTCCAGCCTCACTAATCACATCACGAGTAGCAGAACTGGCTAGACAGCATGGAGTGGCCATCAAGGGTACGGCCCTGGTGGGCTTCACCCCATGTGAGTGCAAGAGACTGGCAGAGGGAGCACTCTCAAATGGCATTGGAGAGTTCTGGAAAGAGCTGCAGCGTGTGCACATGTGAACAAGCCAAAAGCTTTCACCTCTGTGCTAAATTGCACACTAATCAATGGTTAATTAGAGGGTATTAATTGAGTCATCAACAACTTACCTATTTGTTTACAAGAACAGTGCTTAAAGGTATATTTCAGCCAAAAATTACAAATCTTTCATTATTTACACACGCTCATGTCACTCCAACGCCTATGTGTCTTATTGTCCTTCTGTGAAACACAAAAAAGAATTGTAGGAACAGTGGTAGCCATAAACTACACATTGTGTAGACAAAAACACTGGGACATTTTTCCAAATATCTCCTTTAGAGTTCTACAGAAGAAAGTAATGCAGGTATGGAATGACATGAGGGTAAGTGAGTGATGACTGGATTTTCATTTAGTAGTCTTCATTAATAATATTAATTTGGTTACAGTGTGAATTTCAGCTTTCAATTAACTCTCATCTTATAAAAGCCTGAATAATGATTTATCAAATGCTTCGGGTCAGTTTATGTTGATGAAAAAAGCCCACATTCTGGGTGTAATTTAGTTTTGATCAAATAGGACAAGCATAGTCATTCTTAGGGTGCCTTATATGTTAATGGGTAACGTAATTATTACTTGTTTGGAATATATTTTTAATTCCTAAATTTGCAGCAGTTCTGTGTGTGAATGTAAAGGTTTTAATGCCATCATTTGGGATCATTAACCGTACTTATTCATCACATGATGTTCTGCTCATAGGTGTATATAATTATACAAAGGGTAATTAGGCCAGGGCAGTTTGAGGAATCCTCTCCTATTGCTCACATACTAAATTACACATACTGTTACAAAAATGCATTGGAAGAATATCAAGGCTGGCAAGTACAGACAGCAACAGGAACTCTTATTTCACAAGTTGCTAAAGATTGACTTCAGTGATATTTTTCAGAGGAACAAGAATTCCGCTAAACATGTTTTGAAAACATTCACACAAGTTTGTGCTTGACTGAGCTGATTATAAAACCTAAGCATGGGATTCCTGACATTATATTATTGCTTCCATCTGGAAGAGAAATATACTGTCAAAGATAGTTTTATGCAAAAAGACGGTCAAATTAAATGTAATGTGGTGCTTTAAACACAAGATTCCATCTGTTTTTTTTTTTCTCACCTGTAAACATTTCACTTGTGCTGCACCAGTGTTGTCAAAGATCAAAAACTGTCTAGATGGCACAGAAAATAGTAATGGGGACAGAAATCACTAACTACATTAGTGATGAGTTCAGGCAGCCCACATTTGGAACGTATTAAAATAAAAATGGCACACTCCAAGCAGCTGCAAAACTATTACTGAAGCCACAGTTTTGATTTTATGGAGTTGGATTGCCGTGACCAGGGGCCTGTACCATGATGGTAGCTGAACAAATTCAGAGTTAAAGGATTACCAAACCTCTCCAATCCACCTTTGTTGGTACCATGATGCTGTTCATCAACTTTCTTTGTCAACTCAGGCTTTGATCCTGAGTTTGTGGAGCGTGTGCACATGAATGTGTGACATCACTGGCGAACGGCCAATCACGAGCTTTGCAACACAAAGCAAGTTTGATTTACCTGGTGGGAGAGACCCAGCGAGATTCTAAACTGAAGGTTAAAGGTTTTGCTAAAGGTTAAGAGATTGAAGAATATGGCAAATTTAAACCTCATATGAAATATGAAGGAGGACAAATAAAATAAATAATCTTGCTCTATCGGTGCAGTGACGTGAAACTTGTTAACTTAGTTTATACATTCAAAAATATATAGTGATAGAGCCTCGAACATATAAGGTCAGATTTTTTATTTTTTTTAAAGTGCAATCTATTGATACTACAGTTTATTTATATTACATGATCTTTATACATTAATATTTATTTTAAATAAATGATTTATAATAACTGTTAACCTAAAATTGATTGTATGTAAAATATAATTATAATATGAATCACAATAAATATATAAATCATAAAATTACTCCGTAATTATTATTAAAGCCAGACTTCAATTTTTTTTTTTTTTTTTGAGTAATAATGACCTTTAATTTGGAGCAAGATAAACTGGAGTGACTTTGTGTAAGACGTGTCACTTCTCTAACATCTAATTGGTCCAACTTCAGTTTGCTTCAGCAGGTTAGTGACTTTGGCAATGAATGCCGCTAAAAGCCAAGCCACTTACGTGGTACCTAAAACCCAGGATTGGTGCAAACTAACCTGAAACTTACATGGCTAGCCCGCTAATCTAGCTTCATGGTACAGGCTTCTGGTTTATATAATGATATAAATTCCCATGTGACCCTGGACCACAAAACCAGTCTTAAGTTGCTGGGGTAGATTTCTAGCAATAGCCAAAAAATACATTGTATGGGTCAAGATTATAATTTTTTGTTTTATGCCAAAAATCATTAAGATATTGAGTAAAGATCATGTTCCATTAAGATATATTGTGAATTTCCTACTGTAAATAAAACCGTAATTTTTGATTACTAATATGCATTGCTAATAACTTCACTTGGACATCTTTTAAAGCTGATTTTCTCAGTATTTAGATTTTTTGCACCCTCAGATTCAAGATTTTCAAATAGTTGTATCTCGTCCAAATATTGCCCTATCCAAACAAACCATACATCTATTAAAAAAAAAAAAAAAAAGTACACTTAAGACTGCTTTTGTGGTCCAGGGTCACGTATAAGATACATACATCAACAACACCATACATCAAAATTGTACAACCTGTAATCAGGTATCAATGCTGTAATGCACTGATGTTAATCCTATTTAAAGTTCAGGAGATTTCAAACACACACATGCGCAATGTAGTACATGCTTAAATCGCAAGCATGAATCACAAAGTAAATTAACACCATCATAAAGAAACTCACCAAGCCACCAACACAAAAATGGAGTGCATTTTACACTTAATCCAGCTGTTTTTCTTGACAGTAACCCCCTGACTCATATTTTAATAGTGCTGATAAACTAACCACAATCACATGATCTGGCAAAAAATTATCAATGAAAAGCAATGCTATTAAATTTTCGTATTAGACCAGATCTTAATACAGTCATATCGCACAATCCATATTTAAGGAAATCAATGGATCTGGGTCCTACATTGGCACTGGAAATATAAAAACACCCAGTAACATACTTTACCTGGCAGCTTGATTATATATAGTTCTGCCATCATTCTCTCAGCAGAAAAAAGTTGGGTGCTAGACCGCAAAATGGGGAAAAATTAAGTCCTATCAGGGTCTAACTTTTAAGACAGAAATGTTAAACATTCTACCCCGTGCACAAGCAACACTACTGAGCTTACTGAAATAAAACTTGTAGCTGCAGATGTAACATTAAATGTCTGTATAACAAAACATACACAAGTGTAACAGTAGAAGAATATTTCAGTGTAGTCACATTGCACTCTATAAAAGGCAATGGACTTATTCAATGTACATGCCACTCAAAAGATCAAGTAGAACAACTGCATCCACAGGGATTAATTTCAGAATATTTTGTTCTTGATTTATTCCGAATTAAATAATCCTAAGTGTTCAATCAAACCATCTCCTTTCCTTACACATGGTCACTTCTGGTAATTTTTTTGGCCAAAGGTATGAGTAGAATCCATATAATCGTCAGTCACTTTGAAGTTCACTAACCAATTTGCAACAGCAGTTAATAATTCCTGAATCACATGACAATGCATTCACTATAAATTAAAAGAAGAAAGTGCATTGAGTGTTCAAGTAGGGTGTATAGTTCAACACATTTAGGGAAAGGAAATAAACGGTGGGCCACTGAACCAGCACTCAATGGGCAAAGAGAAGAGTGTGCCAACTGTAACAAGTTGAATTCTTACCTTTCATTATAAACAATCATACTATGCAAATATTGCCAAATGACAAAGCAAAAAGCACATGTGGTAAAACAATAGCATTGAACCTCGTATCTCTTGCTTGGCAGTATTGGTTTGCGTATTGAATAGATAGTTTTTGGAGGGATTTTACGAAGGAGTGGGAAGATGGAAGTGGTTTTGCAGTCTCATCTCTTTGAAACCCTTCTTGGGTCCCTGCCATTGCTAATGGTAACTGTGGGTTTGGGTGGAGCAGGGGGTCCTCCTGCAGTTACTGGGGGTGGTCCATTGCCTGGAACACGCCCATTTGGTCTTCCTGGAGCCCCAAAATTGGGTTCTCGAGGCACAGGTGCAGCACTGTTATTGGGAAATACTAGCACAGTACCATTTCCTGTTGGACAAAGAGTTCAAGAACGTGACAGACTTAACATAAGAGACACCATGATAAGAGTTACAGCTGTTAGTCTAGTTGCATAATTAAGTAGACATTTATCAAAAGCAACTTACAGTACGCCAACGGTAGGTACAAAAAGGAGTGGGATCTAATTTCTAACATTCGTTAGCAGATCAGATTCCAAACATAAAGCTACGACTAATAAAATCAGCATTGGTTACCTTAGTAGGACTGACTGCAAGAAGCACTAGCCATATTTGCTTACCTGTCTGCGCAGGAGTACCTGCATTTTGATTTGGTGGAGAATTTCCCCGCTGTTCTTTGCCCTATTGAGAGGATGAGAGATAAGACACCATTGTGTTGACTTTAGTCAAAAACCAACACCTCCTGTTATGCAGTTTAATGGCTCAATATTTGACTGTGCAGCAGAAGTCAAACCAAATATGTTTGCTTCTGCATAAATTACTTCTACATTCCAATTTATTTGTTCCAAACAAAGACTTTGAAATGAGGTAGAATAAAAAACAAGCAATGTTTTTCCATAATAACTGAAGCAAATTTATGCTTGCAAATAACTAAAAGGAAGTACTCATTGAGGCATTACACTGGAGGTGCCATTTTGCATAAACAGGAAGACTGCACTCACCGTCTTGTTCTGCTGGTTAGCTTGTGCTAGCAGCTCTGGATTTGGTTCACTGAAATTAGGAACCTCAGAATACACCATACAGAACCTGTGAAAAACAATAAAATATAAAATATGCTTCTAATGACTTTGCATTTAAACGTTTGCCTTTGGTAGTAGAGACTTGCATTCAAGGTGAACGTTATCGGTTAATGTATTCCCAGAGAATCAAGCATGACCTTGGCATTGCTGGTGCCATACTCTCCTGTTTGAGCTACAGGAACACTTACAAAAAGGGATTCAAGGCTAGGTTTCCATATAACAAATGTTTGTGTGTGTGTGTAGAGAGAGAGAATTTCATGTGATGATCAAGGAGACAACGGCTGAAATGACCAGTGCTCTCACCTTTTGCCTAGTACATCTGCAATGTTTATGATCATAACTACCATTAAATTTGAGTAAAAGTATAAAATCCAAACTTCTCTCACTACCGTCCAGGGGTCTCGAATAATGCTCCTGGAGGGCCACTTAATTGGCTTTAAATTGGGTTGAAACTAAAAACTGAAAGTCACTCTCCAAGAACAAGACAGGACACACATGCTATTGACATTTCCATTAATTTCCCAGGCTTGGAAAGCAAGAATATTAAAACTGAGAATTAAGGATTCCCATGACCATGGAAAACCCCAGATTTTGACCATTTACTGATCACTCCAAACAATTGCTTAAAGAAATCATGCAATTTATTGATTCATCATCAGTCACTAGATTTTGGAACCAACACAAGGGTTAATCACCATTTCAATGAATCTGTCAAGTGGACATGGTTATTGCCCAGTGCTGATAAATCATAAAATGATGAACGTGGCAAGTGATTAGATTGCACTTTATATATTGTGAGAGGCAATATTTAATACTCACTCTCCTATTTTCTGTAAGTCTCCTCCCCTTCCAGTGTACAGTGTGAGGCACCCCTTCCACATTGAAGCATACCTAGCCAGAAACATAGACATATTGAAGTTAAAACAAACATATCTGAATGCACTAGGTCCATAAGCCTTAATTCATATTTATTTATCCCTTGTACACGGTTACCACTTGCATCACTGTTATTGATGCGGAGCATTCTAGAGCACTTTGAGTATGACAACCCCACAAGGGGTTTAAAGCAGCTAAGGTCTAAAAGAACTACACAGACAGACAGGAGGTGATTCGTACCCTCTCGTGAGGCGGATGATGTCCCCGGGCTGGATGAGGCTGCCCAGCTCATCCCACACAGAGATGGCGATGCTGCCGCTCTTATCCGCCACCCTGCACGATCGCACCTCGTGCCCGTCCTTTGTCTTCGTCACCCGACCTGCGCGTGCACAGGAAAGTTCAGTCAAATCTCAGCTTTAACAAAACTACTAAAAACACACAAATTATTGCGTTACACGACGGCAGACGCATGAAAACCCAAAGATACAAGAACAGAGCAACAGTGAGGTCGAGCGCAACGTTAGACATGTTAATCATGAACGTTAGCACGGAGGAATTAGCTACTCTCGTGCTAATAAACGGTCGCGAGGGGCACAGCTGTGAATCCACTTACCGATTTCCAAAACTATAAAGACGATATTAAGGTTTTTCGATCCGGCCTTTACATCTTTAATCAACATCACAGCTTCGTTGGAGATATTCGACATTTCTGAGGGCTGAGGTGGAGGCTAGCACACCGGCTAGCGAAAACACAGCACTGTGAGAGGATTTCTTGATCTAAAGCTAAATCTGTGCTATGAGTGGGTTCTTATATTTGCCAAATAAACTTCACTTGGCAAATAAACTTGGTTTACAAGACCGTTTTGTAAAGGCTGGTGTGTTTCTAGCGTAACATTTGAGGCAGTTGGTTTTCACACTTCAACATCGAGCTAAAGGAAAGAAAGTAAAAGGGGAAATAATTTCCTCCTCCACTATTAAAACTACTCGTATGAAACACTCAATTCGTTTTCCAGACAGATATTTTAGACTTCATCCTTTCCTAAACCTAAAGAAAAAAAAACGACTCCAAAACTTCACTTCCAAGTCCGTCTTTGCTCAAAATGTCTAACAGCATCCAGATTGGTTTATACTGAGTCACGGTCTTTCTGTTAAACTACACTATCAGTACACGACGTCAAGTTAACAAATAGCTGTTAAAGTGGACGTTTCTTTACATAAACTTGCCGGTTATGTTGCGGGTTACGTTCAAAAGCGTGTCAGTGAGTTCAGTCACACACACTGCCAGTCAAACTGAACACTAACGCCTCTTCCACACGAAAACCATTAATCTGGTGTCTAAACGACATTTAAAGGCAAAAGCGACGAGAGTCGATCTAAATCGGATGTCAGCCGAGATAACTTTAGCTGCCTAACTTTAATGTGCGTTATGAGCACTTCGAAACTTCCTCATGGCCTTTAAAATCTATATAATTATTGAATGTTTTCTACATGTGTAGAACAGCGAGCTTACTAGGAAAAAAAATATATATTCATATATTAAAAAAATAAAAATCTCTATTTTCACAGCGCTATCTGTATCTCCCTAACTAACAAAGCGTCTGGTCTGCTCCAGACAGCGTGTGTTCGGTTCTTTAAATTCTACCGGATGTACCATCTTACTGTTCCGCGGGGGTGTTCAAAGATGTGTAAGTTTCGTTAAATACACAAATGCGATTTTAATATACGCACATTTGAGTGAACATACATGACAAAGTTTCACTCTATATTATCCAGTATCATCAACATTGTACAGGAACGAAAGCTTTAGGTTAAAGTTTTGGCTTGTTCTTGTTACATTGAGCTCAATCTGATTGGACACTGTGAAGAATGTGTCCACATGGATAGGAAATAACCACACACCATTTCCTTGTACGATTGTCGACGTTGTGTAATATGATTTGATTACACGTTCCAAAATATTTCCAGATGTATTTGGGTTGCATCACCACCTCAGTGATCCAATAAACTATTCGCGGTTACAAGGCGTTGTTTTGACAGTTATGCTGTATTCTAACGGCTGGGACCCCTGTATATCTGCGAAGTGCAGTTGGTGTTAACATCAAGGAAATCTAAACAAGTTTTTAAAGGCCACTGTAGACATGTGTAAAACTTCCTTCCTCACATTTAGTGTTGTGCTTTTCGAATTCAAGTGTGAAAACTTGACTTCTTTACTAGCTAGATAAAGATTGTCATGAATTTTCACACACACAGCTTGGATGTATAAATTCGATTTTAAGGGGTTCAGCAGCAATTCTCTCCGTTTCGCGTTCACACACTCGAAAATAAAGTTCGTCACGAACAGGATTCGAACCTGTGCGGGGAAACCCCATTGGATTTCGAGTCCAACGCCTTAACCTCTCGGCCACCGTGACGCCATTTTTAAATCCCCGAAATAAGATAAAAATGATGATAAACGAATATTGTTTGTGTCCGCGCGTAATACCCAACTATATATATTATTGACTTAAATAGCTCTCTTAAAATATGACTCTATGTACACATAATTCCCATCTCGACTTGAAACGTTAGTAACGTTTAACGTTTCTGTCTAAAAGCAAGCACCAACATATGGTCTTCAAATAAACGTTCCTAAGGCGATAATATTAAAGTAAAAGTAATTATTACGTAAATGTAATGAAATGCCGACGTACACTTGTTTTAAGCAAAGCATTAACGTTAGAATCTGATTATTATTATTAATAATATATACTAGTATTTCAAATCACAGTCTGTTTTTTTTTAATAATGTTTATGCTTCGTTAAGAAACAACTACATTTAATGTCACGGGCTTATGTCGGATATTTGTCAACAAGCAGATGGAAACTGGCGACGTTTGGCCACACGATGGAGACAACATCCATTAAATTTTGAAGCTTCAGTTACAGAAACTAGTTACAGTGGCCAAAAAGATACTACTACTACTACTACTACTACTACTACTACTACTACTTCTACTACTACTACTACTACTACAACTAATAATAATAACAGTAATAGCAATAAATATGGGTGTGGATCCCTTGTTTTTTCCATTCTAAGCATTTGAAAATGTCTTCTCTTTATGGCACCTCAGCTACAGTCTATACCTCCTTACACAGACTATTTAACACAGTCAGTGGAAGTTGTCAGTACTTCAAAAATCTCCTTCCTGGGAGCCAAAAAGATTTTAGACTGCTTGCCAAACACACATATGGTTGAGGTAGAAAATGAAACCGTGACGTTTTCTGTCAAGACCGACAATTCATCTTACCTCACATACTCCACATTTACAAAAGAACAACAGGACTTGATACACTCAAAACCAACCTTGCACACTTTTAAATTGCATTAATAAATGCACAAATGTTGTCTAGATAATTGTTTGTCATTTTAAACAAAACCCCTCTAAACCCAAGTTGAAGTGACACCAGCATGCAGTACGGTCAAGAGGCCTGCAGGCAGCACAACTGTAGAGAACGCAGGTATTCCATACTTCAGCTAACCTGTGCAAACTATAGCCATCAATACATTCTCACCTTATCTTTTTCCAGACAGTGGGAAATGAACTGCTGAGAAGCCATCCATCAGAACCAGGAATGCACCTTCTTCACCTGGTATGTGTATGTGTCTCAAATAAATTGTGTACTGAATAGTTATGATTATAGGGGCTGGCAATTTCAACCTATTGGCTGACGCCAGCCTAAAAAGACGCTCAGGACAGTTGACGGTGCTGCACATTGTCACAAAAGCTTATCAATTTCACATGTTTTTAAGCCTTGCCAATTTAAACATTCAAACTATTTTAAAGCATTCAAGCACAAAATGCGAAGAACTCAACTGGGGTTGTGTGCCTTGTTCGTGTTATGTCTTAACACAATAACTAATTCTTGTCTTAAAGGTACAATTTGTAAGATATTTGCAGTAAATCTTGGTGCATGACAAAGATCTGTAAAGTTGCAAAGACTAAAGTCTCAAACCTGATGGCCTTTAAAATTTATATAATTATTGCATGTTTTTGCATGTGTAGCACTGCAAGCTTACTAAGAAAGATTATATATATATATATATATATATATATATATATATATATATATATATATATATATATATATATATATACATATATATATATATACATATATACGTATGTATGTATGTATGTATATATATATATATATATATACATATATATATATATATATATATTTATATCAATAAACCTTACAAAAGAGGGGAAATCTCTATTTCACACAGTGCTATCTGCCTTTCTCTGCCTTTCCCATCAGTTCACTACAGGAGGCCTTTGCTCACCCCCCGGCGTCATGTGAGATAGTGTTGGGCGATATGGTCATTTTTCAAATCATCATATCGTCAGCCCATGAGATCGACGATACACAATATTGTGCAAGTGTGTAGCAAGAGAGAGACTCTTTGTTCTGATAAACTAACGTTAAATATAAAAGTACTGTAATTAAAACAGCTAGTTCATATATAGTCGGACGCAACTTTCATATCGTGCGTCCTGTGACAAATTTGCCACATCTGCACACGGAAGTTATCAGTCTAAATGTTTTTTAAACTTAGTAAACGGTGAAAATCAATAGTAGATTTCATTAATCCACTAATATTGGGCATAAAATAAATAAGTATTCAAAGCAGGTAAGTTGATATATTTGGAGTAAAGTTGAATTGAACTGATGCATCAGTCATACAGCGCTCCAGATGGTGCGCCTCATGACAAGCTCGACGCATCGCCAGAGAAACAAGAATGAGATGCATTCAAACATAACTGTGGCATTAAACTCAGTTAGTGAGGGCTTGTTTAAAATATTGTACATATATAGGTCAGTCAGTTAACTTGTTAAAGTGCAATGAAATACCTTCTATCTGCAGACGATGTACGTCTGTTTGTGGATTTTGCATGCATCACATTGTAGTGCGGAGTGCATGAAAATAATAACAAGGCGGCAGAGCGAACTTATCATCCATAGTGATTCTCACGTAGTCCTTCTACGTCATCACCACACAGTAGCCGTGTTTCCACCATCGAGCTTAAACCGGGCGTGCTAGTGCATGCCAGGGACAGTCGCGTTTCCACTGTCACTTCCGGGGCTTGATCGTGCCTCGTTGGGGCTTCCTCGGGGCCAACGGCTAGAGTTTTTTGGCCTGACGAAAACCTTGGGCCAAAGCGGGCCAGTTGGGGCTAGAGGAGGGGTTATGAACAAAGGCGGAGTTTCTCCACGTCTGGAGAGCGTCAGCGCTGTGGATCATTTCAGAAAGCTAACAGCTATAATACCAGCGTTAAAAACTTTTTTAAATAAGTTGCTCAAAACTCACTTTCAGTCAGCAGCGAGTGTTTGAAATAACGCGATCCAGTCTGATGTGGTTTATAATCACCATACAAGGCAGAAATAGTTTAAGTGATGTAAAAAACTATGCAAGCCTAAACATTAACGTTACCATAGTAAACATGATAATATGACCGCTTGAAGAAATCAGACGTCAGTTTCTTATTCTCACAATTGTGTATTTATTTAGTAACTTATATTATCTGTCATAGATCTCGTCTGGAGAGTTATAGCTTCACGTTGGCTATCATAAAAAATATAATAATGTTTTTGTTCGGGAGCTTTTATAAAAATAAAGATATTGTCATTCTACTTTGACTACAAATAAACAGAAACGGACTCGACTGAATAAGCAGGCTATATTCATAAGCGTTAAAAAGAAATCAAATACAAATAAATTTATTTCTGTGTGATTTAATTTTGAGTCCTGATAAATTAATTAATTATGATCAATGTATCACTTATTCTATAGTAAAACATCGATACTTTTGAATTTGAATATTTAACAAAGCATGCAAACAAACGGCCGCTTTTATCATGTTCGTGTGTTATCGCATGTTCCAGTGACTTATTTCTTAGTTTTCTGATAACTTCTCTTTTGTGACATTGTAAGTTCCCTCTCCCTCCTTGTTATAATTTTTTCTTTACTTTATTTGAAACGCCAAGAAAGAGTTAATCTCTTTCTTGAAGAGTGTGTTGCCATGTACCAGCCATTTAATGTGTGGGACACCTACTCCTCGTTTTCTATCTCTTTCATTTCATGGATTTAACTAGTTATCTGAGTCAAAGCGGACAACTTCAGTGAATACAGGCTCTAATCTTCCTGCGCTCGCACGCTCAACTATGTGTGTGTGTGAAATGCGGTGCTGAAGTGAAATAGCTGGGCAGTTTGATAGCCGAATTATAATAAGCCACCTAATAAAAATTAAGATAATAGTTATTATTATTATTATTATTATTATTATTATTATTATTATTATTATAATTATTATCTAATACATTAATAGTAAAATAAGCCTAATAGCATCTTGATTATCAACAGAGAAATCTGCTTGTTGATATCTCTGACTATCGTCAATACACGATACTATCGTCTCCCGAGTAATTTATGGGCTAATTTAAATTTTTGTGTGAACTAACCCTTTAACTTATCTGAGCTAGTAATGAGGGCTGGTTCAGTTAGCTTACATTTGGTACAGTTACTGCACAAATAACACATATTTAGGTTCTGTACCTTTAAAGATTATGTATTTATCTTTAGTCAGATGCATTTACATTGTGACTGTGTCTCAGATGCAATAAACTCAAACTGTTTACAAAAGTGTGACTCAAATGGCCCATGTATTTAGCCCAGTAGGTCAGCATTAGGTCAATGCATCATGGGCTCTCCATGGGAGAGGTCCTATCAGGTCATCATGAGGTTCCACTATTATTGGCTCTCCATGGGGTGTATTATTTGTAGCACATTTGTTACCAGCTATAAAGGTCTGGTCTCACAGACAGTATATTGGGTTAAGATTGTTTGAAGGATGACATGCTAACACCACTACAACTTTGGTCAAGCTTACTTATTTTACATATTATAGAAATCTAGTACATTTGTGAGCCAACCAAACTACTGCTCAGCCAAACACATAAAAATAACAATACATAAAAACAACAACCTGGACACCTATACACTTGAAAAACCTTAAACATATTTATTTGTGCTATTACAAAATTTCAAACAGGGCCCACGGGTTAACCAAACCCCAGCTACAACTCATATTTATGGCAGCAGTTTTTATTTTCACAGGTCTGATGTCTGAGTATAGAGTTTTTACCACTGTATCATCTAAATAATGTTAGTGTTTAGCAGAATATGAAGTTATTACATCAGTAGTATGGAATGTTTGACTACAGAAATACTTCTGCTTCACTGTACGTTTGTATTCATCAGGCTGTGTATGAGTGCCCTTGCCTTGCTCTATAGCAGTAATTGGAGAGTTGTTGGCAGCGGGCAAGGTTGCCATGGAGATGGCAGTCAATTGTGCTGGCTTTTCCCCAGACATTTTGTAAACACGCTTCCTTCCCACCGTGCCAAGCACTGCTGTCAGTCCTCATAGACAACTACTTATTCAAGCCTTGAGACGGAGTGCTGCTAAATATTTAAATAAAAGTTATTAAAAAAACATAACTTTGTCAACACCTCTTGTCTTTTGTAGTTGTCTGTTTCGTAACATACAAAACGTACTGTGGTGGTACAATGGTGCAGTAATTATGTTCCATGTTGTAACCATATATTTTATGATTACCATGTTAATATTTGCATCAAAATACTGTATGCAAAAACTAAGTACTGTTTCCAAAAACCGTAATAATAATAATAGTACTTCTTTGTATGCAATTTAATACTACATTTTATGTACATTGACAGAAGGGAGTGTGGACTCCAGCATAACAAAGGACAGATTGGTACACATTGCCTCTCCTACACACAAAGAAAAAAGATGTGAGTGAGAGTTCCGGCATTTCAGTTCAGTCAATTTCATGCTATTCACAGGCTCCCACAGAAAAATATAGCTATTTTGGTGTATCATTGTGGTCACAGTGGTCTGAACTGCTGTACCATTCTCAGGGCTTTTATACGGAATCTATTTGAAATGAAATCTAAATGGAATTTCCTCCTACAAGAATGTGCTTAATTTCTGAATTTAACACAATAGGTTATAGTTACATTATATTAGGGATTAATTCAGGGCAATCTGTTATTTTAGCAGACATGCTAACATTAAACAAGCTTGGGAACAATATACCAGTGGCACAAGGGAGTAACTACGCTTCCCAAAGTCTCAGAAGTGGATTGAAGTCAGAGGAGTAGAAACACAGCTATATCTAAGAAGGTAGCTCAACAGTAGCTGCAGTCGACGGCGGAGACACGGACGCTTCTTCTGCAGGTCTCGCATCTTTCTCCTCAGACTTTTTCTCCTTCCTGTTTTCTTCATTGCCATCAGTGTCATCATCTTCTTTATCCACTTCTTCTTCAGCCAGGGTTGCAGATGGACCGTTGTCGAGATCTCCACCCTCATCTGTGATGAACACCTCTCCATCCCCGCTGCCCGTGGTGGAAGGGCTGTGAAGATCATCTCCATTTGTTTTCTCACCTGAGGAGTGTAACTCAGCCAGGGGCAGCTCACCATCAGGTCCCCCAATGTTGGGAACTTCCACCGAGCTGAGGTTCCTCGATGAGCTCCCAGGCTGCTGGGAGGAGTCAGCATCTCCATTTCGTACCTTCTTGACATTGAAGGTCATTGGAGAGACATGGAAGGATGAGCTCTTGGAAGAGGGGCTCTTTGGATGGTTGGGGATGAAGCTTTTCTTGATCTTCTCACGCTGTTCTGGAGGCACGATCTTGTTGATCTTCTTCTCGATGCTGCTTCGTGAGAAGGCCTTTTTTAAACTATCCACCTTCTTCAGACTGGAGCGCTTGAACTTGTCAGCACGAGAACGCTCCAGACGTTCGCTTCCCAAGCCTGGGAAGCTCTCTTCATGCAGATCTAATGAATCGTCACCACCCTCTGCCAGAGGACTTGTTGCACCTTTTTCCTCGTCGTCATCAGAGGTGAGGCTGATGGTCTGCAGGCCTTCTTCTTGAGAGCGGTTTAAATCAGTGAGCGGAGTTGGTGCAGATGGACTGATCTCATCTTGGGAGGTGGAGGTCAAGCCATCTTTAGTAAGCAGAGTGGAGGGGATTTCACTGTCCTCCTGAAATTGGAGAAAAAGAAAATGCATTTAAGAATGACTGAACGGTTCATTGTGTAAAGATCTGCCTTAAAGGTTACAGTGCAGATAATTGTTACAGTACAATTCTGATATAACCTGTATTTAAATGTGTTATAAACGTGATTATTTTAGCCGATAACATTGCATTGCAGTTTATCAGTTTATGCATTTTGTGGGAATCGAACCCACAACCTTGTAAACCCACAACTGTAAAGATTAGTTACAGGTCCACACACTACTTTTGTATTAATAAACAAAACAAATAGATGAGTCAGTTTGTCTTTTTTTTTTTTTTTTTTCAATTGTGCAATCTACTGAAAAACCTGTTTGTTGCAGAGCAAGCTATACCCAAGGCATGTGGAGGCATTGTGTTGGAGTTACTCCAAAAAAAAAAAAAAAAAAAAAGGATTGATGGCAAGAGGTTGAGCTATACTGTTCCCGCCAAATTCCTTTTAAAAAGCTATGATTTATAACTTACATGTATTTCACTGAGCAATCTAAGTCAAGATTTTTGTGTATACTGCATAGCTCAATATATGTTGAATGCAATCATTTTTTTTTCCTTTCTTCTTTGTCTGTTTCTTTACTTTGATTAGGCATGGACAGGGAATATAAATTATGTTTAACTTATGCATGATTAAATATGTACTCGATCATTTAATCACTGAAATAAAAAACATCAGATATGCCACACCCTTTCAAATCTCTCTTTCTCACACACACACAGCGGAATATTCTCTTTCACAAACAAATCAAATCAAGTCAAATTCCTTTTAAAAATATTTTATTTAAAAATGACATGCATATGCAAAACAAGGCAAACTTAAATCATATTTCACAAACAAAAATGTATTTTGTGAAGTCAAGATTTTTGGGTGTACTGCATGGTGTGAATGAAATAATCTTTATCCATTTATTGCTTATATTTGTTTGATTATGTGTGTATATAAATAAATATATACAAATGCTATCTTTTGCATAATCAAATAACTATTAAATCACTGAAATAATTCAACAACAAAAAGATCACTAAACATGCCACACCCTTTCAAATGTCTCTCTGACACACAGACAGAAGAATGTTCTCTTGTTGCTGCTCTTCCCTCACACACGCAGACCCCTGACACACACCTGCGACACGGCTGCTGAGGTATACAGGGGTTATGCTTCACGCTTAAGGAGTAAATTGAAGATCTGACCCTCAGGGAAGGGGCGGATTAGCAGCACGAGTGGAGCTTTTGCACGCTCACCTGCTCCCTCTATAAGGGCACTAAGCACACAAATCAGAGCATGTACCATTTTCTCCAAGCTCTAAACATCTAAATGACAGATTTGTTACTGTATGCCAGTATTTCAACATGAAACTGCAAGCAGAAGTATATGCTGAAAATTGTGGAGTATTAGATGTTCAGATGCTCCTGTCTCTGGAAAATGTAATTTTTTCAAGTCAAGACATTTTCTACTTTATAAATCACTAATTTCAGTTTTTTTTTAGATTTGCTTAGAATTAAGCTCACTCACTTATATATATAATCTGTAAAGATAGTCATTGAGAGCTCTCAGTTTTTGGACATTCGCTTTATTATATTATATATATGCACTATAAAATGGTATAACATCATACAAAGACAACCTTATCCCCATCCCCTTGGTCACAAAACTCTGTGCCATTAACAAGCTGCTTTACAAATTCCAAATGAAGGAATGCAACTCCTATTTAGTTTTTTTCCCATTCAAGAAATAATCCCAATGCCTTGCTGGCTAATATGAGAAGGACCTTTTCCAAACATGCATTTCTTAAAATGTGTTAATTGTTATTTTCAAAAAGTGGTCCAAATGGATGGTACTCATCTTAAACATTTCACCTTTGAATAGCAAGTATCGCCCTGAGGGTGGAGATCCAGTCCAAACCAGTGTTGACTCTGGGCTAACCAGTTTCTTCATGAGCAAATGTTCAGAGTATCACCCCTCAAGTTCACGAGCTACATGGAAACCAAAGCTGGGAGTTGGCTGTGTTCAGTTACTTCTATAAAAGCATCAGCTTTTAACTTGTGATAACCTGTTAACGGCTATATTTGTATTCCATTTCATAATTAATAATAGAGTGAAACTCAGGCAACACATTTATATTCTATTATCAGTGTTATATTTTAAATAACTTCAATTCACTAAGAACCTACACAGATTGGATTTAAGGAGATGTTAAATAAAAATTTTTTAAATTATTCCCTGTTGAAATATGTTTATACAGCTCAAATCTAATTAGTTTGTGCCTTGAGGTCCTTGTCAGATATAAAGTGCACATATGAAATTCATCTCCAAAAGCCTGGGAAATTTCACACAGTAGTAGGCTGACCCCAATCTGAATGCTTTATTAAAAGTGTCTCAACAGTACAAATTTAATTAAAAGTAAAACTTATATCAATATAATGATGCATATTTTACATGGAAATGACATCATTCAAGTTGACATTTTTTTTCTCTATTTTGAACCAAAGAAGGAGTCTCCGTTTTGTTAGTTTCACTCTTCATTTGTCATTTGCATGCTTGCTTAGTTAAAGTTGCTCCAGTTTTTCTGATCCTGCTCTGTATCCACCTTTCTTAAACATTAGTTTCTCAGCCCTGTCTCTTGTAACACAGTGATAAATCAAGACATTTGCCATTCAGATTTTGACCTTTATCTAAATACACAATGGACAGAGGAAGAGAAAGAGGAGGGGACTGAAGGATAGAGAGAGGGAGAACTTTTGAAAACATTGTGTCACATGCCGATACCTCTGGTGCAGTGTGTAATGGGAGCCTGGATAATTAATGCGCCCCGCTGGAGGCCTCCAGACCTTTTGGAGTGGAAACATCGAAAGAGATGAGAAATGGTGTGTGTGTGTGTGTATGTGTGTCTCTCTCTCAATCAGGCTCGTAGGATCTGAACAGACAACATGAGCAGCAGAAAGCACAGGAAAGAAGCAGAGAATAGACAAATATTTGAACAATAGAGGACAAGACTATTAAAAAGAAAAGACACAAAAGGAGGATGTGTCACTGCTGAATGTTAGCAGTAGTGAATTTGTTCTCGCTAAGGGAAAGTGTTGTTTTGAGACAGACGTGAATATGCCAGAAGCTGCTCTCAAAGTCTGTCACTACAGAATAATCAAAAAGGAGAACCATAATCGGATAATATAAAAATATAAACACTAAAATAACATGCAGTTGTATTTAAGAATTATTTACATACTGTTATAGGTTTGATCATTTTAAACAACCTTTTTTTAAGGTTTATTTTTATTTCAGTTTTAATTTTTCAAATTTGCAATTAAAATTTTACTTAATTTCTTTTCATCTAATAATTACATTTTATGTTTCAGTTTTATTTCAATTACTGAAATACTAAAAATATTAAATACAAACAATCCCTCAATATTACAATACTGTTCTGCCATGTAAAAAAAAAAAAAAAAAAAAAAAAAACCAACAACAAAACAACACAAGCACAGTAAACTGTCTTTGAATTTTTTTTTCTCATCCAGGGAAAATGATTCTGCAACTGTTCATTCCAATGCAAATCTGACTCAGAAAAAGTCTACACCATCTGCATGTGTTTTGTTTGTCAGTAAATGGATGTCTAACTAAAATAAGGACTACATTTGATGTCTAAAGCCATTTTCTCTTTCAGATTAGTTATGTAACACATTTTTGAGACATAAAACACATGACATACAGCTCACATGTGACGCCCCATCAGCCTTTGCAGGCTTTTGCATTAAAAATACTAAAAAAAGGCAGACAAATATGTGTTCGCTCATCCGTTACCTGTTTGATGTGTGGAAGAAGTTCAGGGAATCTTTGGCCTTGCTCCAGATGGAGAGAATAAGTGGAAATCAACAGCCAACTGGCTTGAACACACAGTTCAGTGAGATGCCGGGCAAAGCAATGTGCTATCAAAGCCTCCGATCTGCAGCGCTGTGGTGAAAACTAAGGGAAAGGGATATTTAAAGGGCCATCTGTTGGCTCTCAACTAACTGAATTCAGCTTAGCAGAGGTTTCCTGCCCTGCAAAACTAAAGAGTATGTATTTATTATTATTATTATTATTTTTTTTTTGATGAGAGGTGCACCTGTCTAAAGGAGGGGTCTGATTCCATCTCCTTCGCTCTCAGGTTTATATTAAAAAAGCTTCATTGTCTCTGTCTGGCTGCTTGAATTAATCACATGATTAGTCATGCTCCCTGAAGTATCCTTTTTCTAATTAGACTGTATTTATTTGAGTGAGTCCAATAATACCTGCAGAATGAGTGTGTCTGGATCATTTCAGCTTCACAGGGCTTGACTTTTCAGATCTCCACCTTGACGTATTTCTCTTTTAAATGGTAGGTTTGGGTGGGGCGTATCAAATGGCTTGTCGGTTTGAACAAATAGCCAATAGCCTTTAATTATAATAAGCAGGGAACCATTGCTTGGACAAACATCTATGCTGTTCAAAATGAATCATATACCGCTCTTAACCTTGATCTTTCGCAAACGTTACTGAGCCGTGTGCTAGAGGTATCGTGTCTATAGGAGGCAGGAAAGTGTGTTTAGCAGGATTAAACAAGCACATTTCTTCTGAAATTACAAATCAGCTCTGTCAGACATTAGGGCTTTTTATTTATCCTTGAAAATATGAGTATAAACAAGGAATAAAAGTTGGCTATAGTCATCTTCAGTTAGAGTTTGTAGGCCGTACGTATATTGTCAGTGGAGTGATATGAGAGATATGAAGCTACTACAGAGTTGGAGGTTGCTAGAGCAACAGTCAAATATACAGTTTGGATGTCATTATACAAAAATATTTGACTGCAGAATGCTGCGTTTGGCCAATAAGAATCAAGTATTCCAAAGCATTGTATAAAACAAACAGCTGTATGTTAGCACAATGGTAAAGGGAGGAGTCGAGTTGTCAAACCAGAAATCCAGCACATTGAGCTGAAACATGCCCGAGCAGAGAAGATCTCTCTCTCTCTCTCTCTCTCTCTCTCTCTCTCTCTCTCATATTTCAGTTTGTTTTCCATTGTTCTCATCCAGTTCATTCTATCTCTTCTGTTCCTCTGCTATTTCCTCCACCATCACAATCTATCCCCTGGCCTTGAAGTAGTCATGATTTCTTTCTTTCTTTCTTTCTTGAATCTTTGTTGGTTGAGGGTGGAGCTCAGGGAACAGCATAGGAATCATAATGAAAGGACTTCAACCGAGCTTAAAAATATGCAGGAATTCATAAAATATTGTAATTGCGATCTGAATCAGGACACGATAAGCAAACATATTTCTCTCACTGTCAGAATCAGTGATGAGATCAGAACAACACAATCAAATTCACATGAATGCTCTTTGTTTCTGAGCAAACTGAACTATGAACATGCACTGCATGAAATGGATACAAATCTTTAAGGAAGTCATGCTTTTGAACGATGAAAGAATGTGTTTTGTTATATAATAACCCGGTGCAATTGTGCAGAATTATCAGACTGACTTTGTTTTAATAATCAGAATCTGTGTCGCCGTTATAAAAAACTTTTCCTCGTTACGGGAAGGCCTGTAAACAATGGATATCGGCTTGTTGTGTTTTACTTCTCCTACCCCGAAAGATTGTCACTTTCCCACAATTCACATTTGCATGTGAATATATTTGTTTTTACCTTTCATTGAAGATCCTGATCTTGAGGATTAAACATTTACCTCATGCGAAAATGCACAATTAAACACATGCTGATGGACTGACTGACCAATCATATGTGGCATTATTTGGATCTCAGCACAATTACATCATCTTAATGAAGGCGTTCCATGGCATCTCTGGGCCAAAATAAACCTTGGCCATATTCAACAGGATTAGAAATAATAGGTGGAATCGGAGCGACTACAAAGGTGTAAAAAATGACAGTTATCAGATGTTTTTGTGAACGCCCACTGCAGAAACATCTCAGCCAAAACGTTCCTTCCTTCAAAAACATAAAAGCAATAAAATATGTTTTATGACTATCCGTAAAAGCCTCATGTTTGCCATCAGTCATACAGCTTGCCAAATTTCGCAAGTCATGGTGAAGACGTTTAAGTTGCATGTTAGAAGTATAGAAAGCACAGTCTGCTAGGCTTCATGGAAAACATGCATTCATAACCAATCTAGATTAGAAAAAACGGCATAAACTATGAGCAGTTGTCTAGATTATTGTTGTGAACATAATTAATGATCTTTGCACAAGCACTGGCAACCACAAACACAGGCCAGAGTTACTGCACTGAAGAGCCTCAGCACGTAGAACCCATTTTTCAAGAATCAACACTGATGTATTTTTGAGAACACAGAAAGAGCAGTGATGCATTAAACATAAACAAATAGAGGCCTAAATGGGCAGTAATTACTGCAGATCATTAGTGCTTGTTAAGGGAAACAAGGCAGTTGACCAGGGCTGCGTTTCCCAAAAGCATCGTAAGCCTAAATTGATCGTAAAAACGATCGTACGATTGATCTTAATATTACGGTCTGTTTCCCAAAAGCATCGTAGCTTAAGTAGCACTTGAAAATCTTCGTAGATCTACGAGTGCTCTGGAGTAATCGTACATCCCCAAGTGCATCGTAAGAAGACAGATTTATGAGGACACCTGCAGGACAACCGGCAGATTACACTTTTATCTAGATTTAACACACTGCAACGCGAGTAATATAATAATATTTTGATTGTACTTTATTGTACACTTTATTGTACTCGTTTTTTGTTTACATGAATTTATAAATGAAATAAATAAAAAGGGGAAAACAAGATAAAAAAAACACATCTAAATTAAATGAATGAACAAAAAAAATCATAAAAGAAGTAATGTGGGAAATTTGCTTCAAAGACTGGGCAAAATAGGAATGAATTCAAAAAAATCTGTCAATGACTTGCTGACGTGCACGAAAACCAGCCATGTATTGGGCATTTCTTGGTTGGCCATGTGGTCCCATGCCATCTTCGTCCTCCACATCCTCCTCCTCCTCCTCCACCTCTTCATCTTCCTCCCTGTTAAGTAAGGGCACTCTCATCTGCACTGCAATGTTGTGCAGCATAGCTGTTACTATTATTACTGCACAGCACTTTTGTGGAGCAAACAAAAGACCACCGCTGGACTGGTGAATTGCCCGAAAGCGCATCTTCCACCTCCCTATTGTGCGTTTCACAATACTACGTGCAACACGGTGTGCCTCGTTGAAATTTGTCTCCCTGTTATTCATAGGATTAGCCACAGGCGTGAAGAGATATGGCCTCAGTGGGTAACCACTGTCCCCAAGCAGCCTCCACTGTCCCTGTAAGTTTTGTGCCTCCTGACCAACAGATGAATTGGTGAACATGAAGGAGTCGTGTGTGCTTCCGGGCCACCTTGCCACAATGTCTGTAATCAAACCCTTATGGTCACAGATCACCTGGCAGTTGATAGCTGCATAGCCTTTGCGGCGTATATATACATGGCCATCCACAGATGGTGTAAGGATAGGGATCAAGGTACCATAGATCACTCCAATGACCTGTGGGATGTGATGATGTGTTAAAAAATACTGTTGTATTTCTGTGATGTCCTGTCTTGATGCTGGAAATTGAATGTGTTCCACAGCAAGTGGAAGTAATGCATTGGTGACCGCTTGAACAGCTCTTGAAACTGATGCCTTACTTAGTCCAAGCCCATCACCAAGTACCTGGAGAAAACTGCCTGTTGCATAAAATCTCAAGGCTGATAGGAGTTGGATTTCAGGGGACAAGGCAAAATTTCTCCTGGTGGCATGCATCAGCTGAGGTCCAATGCTATTTAGCAATTGTGCTATTTGTTCTCTTGGCAGACGGTATCGCCTTATTATAGCCATGTCATCAAGGATATCCAAGGGGGTTTGATGCTGTCTGATGAAGGCATTTAAAGTCACCAGTCTACTTCATGGTCGTCTCTGTCTTTGTCTTTCTCTGACCCTCAATTGAAGAACATGCTGTAGTGCAGCCATGATTTCCTCTGCAAGTCTAGTGAGGTGTAAACTCTATACTAATCCTAGCTTAATTGAAGAAACCATGTGAAGGTCATCAGGCTGTGATAATGTTCACATATCCCACTGCCTATCATCAATTTCAGTAATGACATTAGGCCCTACCTTGAAGAAAGTGAAGGTGTGGTATGCTTAGAAACTGTATAGATAACATATTATATTCCTTTAATCTATCCTCTGTTCATAATGATGAAAAGTTGTGCTTATTATAAAAATGTATACATAGAACAGTACTGGTAAAAAATGTTGTTGATTTTTTTGTCTATACCTATAGAAATGTATTGGCTAGATGAAGTACTGTATATATATATTTGTGTTATCCGTCACGCCAAATATATAGACTTTATATTAATAATATTTAAACTTAAATGCTTATGTCTGAAAATAATCATCAGCCATTAGCCATTTACTTCAGAAACATTTGGAAGAACTCATAACAATTATTATATTATTTCATATGGTCTTAGGCCTCGTGTGCATGGTTCAACAAACACATGGACATCAAAAACACTGCATATAGCTTTATTAATAAAAAACATTGCATAGTTTTATTAATTTGGGTTATTCAGTTCCCCACAACCTGCAAAATACATTGTACAGTGAGATGAGTCATAACTACATATAGAAAACATTTCACATTGCACAAATTACTGAAACAATAAAATCACATTACCTGTGTCTTCTGGCAAGATAATTGGCACAGAAATTGAGGGCCTTGCAAAACTCATCTCCTCTAGTGCAAGCCTCCTCTCTTCTAAGGCCAGTTTGGCCTTCTTGAGCTCAATGAGCTGCTGTTGGAAGTTGTTGTCTCTCTCAATGTCTTCTTGAAGGCATTGCCTAATGTCTTTCAAGACATCTAGTTTCTCTCTCTCCAGCTGCACTAGGTCCTGACTACAGCTACAGACATTCTCAAACTGCTGAGTTATTGTGGCTGCAGTCTGGACCACTGAAGATGGAGGCTGTGGCCTGGGAGGGTTTTTTGGAGGACTAGGAGATGGTAGGTGCAGGTTGAGTTATCCCTACTCCGCCATGGATGTCAATACCACCACTAATTCCATCTGAACCACTTGTGCCAAGTATTGACAATGCCTTTTCTTCCTCGGCTGTAAGAAGGGGGGACTCATTGGTCCCACCACCTGTTTTTTTTATTGCAGTCCTCTGCAGTGCCCTCTTCCTTTTTGCCAGGCTTGCAAAATCCTGCCACTTCTTGCGGACCTCCTTCCGTGACCTTTGAACACCCCTGGTTGCAGTTAGTTTGGTAGCAATGTCCTCCCAGATGTTTTGTTTTTCTTTATTAGTATGGTGTCCTTTAAATCTGGTAAAAATCACATCTTTGTTTTTCTCTATCTCCTCTAAGAGGACATTAATTTCATCCTTTTGAAAGGTATCTTTTCTTGTTTTTTTTTTTGTTCAGCCATTTTGTCAGTGTCTCCACCTGTATGTAGGTGATTTATATAGACTTGATTGTCTTGATTGGTAATCCAAAACAGATGACAATTATTAGGTTAAACGTTCAGAATGCGATTCCATATAAGGTTAAATTTCAGCACTTCGCGAATGGACAGCGACTCGTAAGTAGCACGTAGAGCGCGTTCTCGCGCGTTCATGTTAAGTGCATTTTTGGGAAACGCTCGTGGAATTGCTGCGAGCGTTCGTAAGTTTGCACTTAGAAAACGCTCTTAAGAGCTAAGATACATCGTTATCGGGAAACCCGGCCCAGGCTGTCTCTCTCCCACACACATGCATTTTCAGTGCCAAACTCAGTGTGTTTACTGCATTTTTTTCTTTCTTTTGGAGGACTCTTGTGTGTTCAAACCACACCTTCCTTCTCCAAATGCCTTTGCACAGTGCACAGAAAGTTTATAATTACCACACAGGCGGGTGAGCAACGTCAGATGCCAAAAAATGAAACAAAACAAGCAAATGCGCAACCAAAGAGCAATAGCACTCTTCCAAAACAAACTCCTGTGAGCGAATAGATTTGCGATGGCTCTCCCTTGTGTTTGCGTTCTGTGTTTACTTTCAATAGACTGTTGTTCCATAGAACAATTCACCATTGTTTTAATGGCCTATATCATATAAGGACATGCACATCACTTTCCAGGAACAAAAAGAGAAAATATAAAGAAGAGAAAAGAAACGTGTTTTGAATCAAAAGAGACAGTGAATTAAAGTAACATTCCACTATTTTTGAAAATAGGCTCATTTTCCAACCCCCTACAGTTGGGTTTTACCATTTTCGAATCCAGATCATTGAATCTGATTAGACTGTCAGCATCTCGCAAAAAAATGACCAAAGAGTTTCGATATTTCTCCCATTTAAAACTCGACTCTTCTGTAGTTACATCGTGTACTACAACCGATGGAAAATGAAAGTAGCGATTTTCTAGTCGCTGCATAATATCATTGCCTTCGGCACTGTGGTATGGCAGCACACTTCCTTGATTATTACGCCAGAATGAAAGTATAGTTCCTACCAATATTGTCCTAGAAAATCACTACTTTTCATTTTCCGTTGGCCTTAGTGCCCAATGTAACTACAGAAGAGTCGAGTTTTAAATGGGAGAAATATAAAAACCTTTTGGTCATTTTTAGCAAGATGCTGACAGTCTAATCAGATTCAATGATCGATGCTAAGCTACAGCTAAAGATCTCACACTAGACCCGGAGATCCGCTGAATGGATTCCAAAATGGTAAAACACAACTCTAGGTTTGGAAAATGAGCCTATTTTCAAATTAAATAGTGGAGTTTTCCTTTACATTTTATTGGCATGTCAATATAGCACTGACATGCAATTTTTTTTTTAAAGATCACCTGCAGCTACAATGCCAAAGATGTCAATGTCCCAACACAAGAAGGGAAAGTACATACCTGTGCTGTTCTGTCACTCCTTGAGGCACTTGGGAAAGTGCATTTCAACCAAAATATTGTATAAGAACTAAAGCAACAATAATACATAATAAAAGATTAACTGTGAAATAAAGTTGAAAAAAAAAAAAAGTCTCATTGTGAGATACAAATTCACAATTAGAGGAAACAAAGTTGCATTACATGAAACAAAAAAGCAATTGCAATTATGAGAAAAAGAAAAAGAAGTCACATTTACATTTTTTTATATTTATTTTTACTCTGAGGTGAAAACTTGGTTCCATTCCTGACAATATGTATTAGCACACACACACACACACACACACCCCTTCCTGAGACTTACTAATTGTGTGTGTGTGTACTCTATTGCAAACATATGCGTATAAACACTGTTCAGTGGTTTGGGGTCAGTTAGATTTTGAATGTTTTTTCAAAGTAGTCTACGCTCACACAGCTGTATTTATTTGATTAAAATACAGTAAATATAGTGAAATATTTGTCTTTTATGTTATTATTATTATTATTGTACATTTTGAATGTAACGTTGTAATGCTAAATATTTTATTCAAACTGTGATACATTTTAAGATCTTTAGAAGTTTAAAAGAAATCTTTTGTTATATTTTTAATGTCTTAACTGCAATTTTCCATCAATTTAATGTGTCCCTGCTAAAAAATGTATTCATTATTCATTAATTTCTTAAAAAGAGTGGATTTCAGTAAATTCACAATACACAGCAGGAGTGCTAGCGTGTGTATAGCAAAGCTTTTCTTTTCATCTTGCGGCACACATTCCCAAATTAAATATTACTATCTACTGCATCAAACATTCTGCAAGCCTGCACTCATGCCAAAGGGTTTTAACAGACTGCATATGGGCTGATTATCACTTTAGAAAATCACCTGCTGCTAGATCTCAAAGGGAACGGTTAAGACTTGGGATCAGCCATTAGCTGCGCTGTTCAGCCCCATGGCCTTCCTCTCTGACAGCTGGATTAGTCAAGAGTCATCGCCCCGATAATCAACTCTCTCTGCTATGATGGAGTGCTTTTAATAAAACTCTTTATTAAACACAATTTCCTGAAGAAGTATATAAAGTAAATCATTTTGAATTAGCATGCTTAAGTTGAGTCATAGAAACTGTTAACCTCAGCCTGTTACCTTGATGAAGAAACAAGAAAATAAAGTTATCTTCTTATGGGAAATTAATCCACTTGAGACATGCCTTCATGAATGATCAGGCATTGACATGAGGTATTAGGATATGAGTCTCAAAGGAGGTAAATAAAAGTCTGTGTTTTCATACCTATTGATGCTCGCTTTGACATTTAGCTCTTAACATTTGCCTCAGGAAAACTGATTCCCAGCAATCATTTTGAAAAGCAGAACTAACACCCCAAAGAAATGCCTCTACCTGCTTCTACAAGTCAAAGATCACTGTCCCAGCGTGTAAAGCTGCATGTGGCTTACTCCAGGGCAATCAGATAAGAATACACTTCTAAAAGCATGAGACCGACGCAGCTGCTTAAATCAACACGACGCACCCTTCACCTTAACCAACCGGCATAAAGTATAATAGCATTTCCCGAGTGTGTAAAATGACATCGCCTAAACATACAAAACACCTCACCTAAGATTAGTGCAAACTAAAGCACAGGTCACAAAGCTGGTTTAGCCAGAAGACCTGACTTTACAATCTCAGTTGGTTTTATGTTTATTTGTGAGGAGGGGCTTTTAATCAAATGAGCCTATTGTAAACATAGTAATCTTGGAGCTATATGGTAAGGAATTATGAAAAATGTGAGAGCCATAGAAACTCTCGTTTACATGCATACTGCTTGAACACACGTTCTTAGACACACACACATATTGACATTCGACTGCAATCTGCCCAAACCTTTCATCCCAGCTGCTGTCAAATGAAGAATTCCCACGCACTTTAGTTTTATTCAAGATACATGTCCTGTCAAACATCAATTAAATTCCTTAAAAACACAATAAATCGAACTTTTCCTGCTGTTATTTTGTGCATAATTATGCAAATATTTAAGGAAAAAAAATATTAATATGCAAAATTGTTGCATTAAAGACAGAATTACAGACCACTGAAACTATTTGTTCGTTATAGTTAAGTTTTAAGTATTTCTAAGCATTTCAGTTGTCTCAGGTCTATTGAAAAACCTAATTCAGACATATTTCTATGTATATCTTTCTGTAATTCCTTTCTATTTGAGTATATTATAAAATGTAAATAAATAACATTTATCCCTGGGTTGGCAAAAAATTTTCAGCAGCCATTACTCCAGTCATCAGTGTCACATGATCCTTCTGAAATCATTATAATATACTGATTTGCTGCTTAAGAAACATTTCTTATTATTATCATTGTTGAAGACAGTTGTGCTGCTTCATATTTTTGTGGAAACCCTGTTACACCACCATTCAAATGTTTTATAGTTCTTTATGGTCTATTCTTTAGAACGACCAAGTTTAGAATAGAGAGAGAGAGAGAGAGAGAGAGAGAGAATACCATTCTCAATATTCATATTGAATTACCATTTTTAAGTCCAAGAATCTCCACATATTTACATAATTTTTGACACTTTTGTTACGAGGTTTGTCAGGTGTTAAGAACTTCATTCAGACACATATTTAGATTTGTTCATCTTCGAAGCATTAAAGGCTCCTCAAGAGTAGAAAGATCTCATTCTTCTCACCTGAAAGATGAGCACTTTAAAGTGGTTCCTCTTGAGCAGATGGGCATGGTTGGCCTCCAGACGCTTCACCTGGCTGCTCTGTCTATCCAGCCGCTCCCTCACCTCCTTCACATTGATGCCAGTTTTGCGCGAGCGCTCCAGCAGCTTGCCCACACTGTTGGCGGTGGACATGTGGTTCTTGGTGAGCCGGGTCACATCACCCTGCACCATCCTCACCGCCCCCTCAAGCTCGGCCTGCTTCTTCTCCATCTTCTGCTGGTTCTCCTGCACCGACTCGATCATCACCACCAGTTTGTCGAGCAGAGCCATCACCGTGATGGCGCTGACCTGGCCGCCAGGGGACGTGGGGCTGGTCGGGGACTTGGAGCCCATTCGGGAAAGGGTGTGGACGGGGGAAGAGGACATCGGGCCGGGACTGAAGCTGGGAATGAGGAGATCCTGAGCATCCTGAGCATCTGGAGCTGGTGGTGTCGGGGTGCTTTCCTCCCTGGGTAAGTTCGCTGTGCTTCGCTCGGCGTGAGAGGAGTCTTCACCCATTGTGGAGTCAACGCTGGTGGTTTTGAATGACAGGGTCAGATTGAAGATTGACTCTCACAGACACTCTCCTGCCTTCTGCTCCTCTCTAAAAACAACATGCCCAACACTCCACTTAAAAACTCCCCACACACCCAGGGGAGGGGCTTGGTTGCCGAGGTATTTAGCCCAGCCCATCAGAGTAATGTGAGTAAAGAGTGTCAGTGTGAAAGTGTGCCACCGCATTTTCCCCTGAATGCAGTTTTAGTATTGTCTGATCAGCCTGCAATCAGTGATGGGTTTGATAATGTTTATTTGTCATATGTATGAGCTGTCCCAAAAAGACATATTTTGACAACACCAGCAACAGTTTGTGTGAAGGATTAGGGGGTGTATCAGTGTCAGTGTGAATGCACCTGAATGTCTCTTCATGAATCTCTGCTGGTGTTTCTCTTCTCAGCAGTCTGGCAGACTAGGACATAGGGAAATTAGTGTTTGAAAAGCCAGTTCATCTGTTCCAGTGGCACCATTCGAGACTCAAATACCACACACACACACACACACACACACACACAGAGACTGCACACTGAATGCTAGGTTTAAAGGATATCTCTACCAAAAATGAAATTTCAGTCATCACTTGCTCTCATGAACTCATATTCTTTCAAAACTATATGACACAAAACGAGATGTTTTGAAGGATGTGTATGCTGCAATTTTACATACACTGAAACTGGATGGAGACCAGAGGCTGTTAAGCTTCATTTGCTTTTATCATATGGAAAACTAAACTAAAACTAAAACCATAAACTTTACAAATAATAATAGTAAAATAAAACGTAACTGAAATAACATACAATTCAGCAACATTACTTATTTTCATTCAGTTTAACTTGATGTATAGGAAAATTACTAAAACTATAACTGAAATTAAAATGATCTTAAACTAATATTATATATTATAATAAAAAATACTATATCTATGATAAAATAACGCTGGCTTTTATAATACCTTTAATGCTAACTGTACAGGATGGAAGTATTATAAATAAAGGACATCCAGCAGACAGCTCACAGTAATCAGAATCAGAAATTGTGCATTAGGGTAAATTACTACATGTGTGTCTTATGATGTATTCTAGGTTTTAAACCCATGTCAGACTTTGAATGTTTACAATGTATTGAATCTTGCTCTATAGTCCGAATGAACAAAGAGAAGGAGAAGGAAAGACACTAACTCACTCATAGATCTGTGACCAAGAAAGTAAACACTCTGCAATAAACGCCTCACCTGGAAATCTGGTGTGGCGCTCTTATCAAAGATAAACATGCCACATTATTCTGTTTCGACCAGAGGTCATTTTCTGAATAATAATAATCAATGGGGACAGAATAACATACATAACTTAGATATCTTTTTGGGCTGTAAGTATGTAACATAAAATAAATGTTATCTCCCACATCCGTTCATTTCCTGAGACTGAGCAAATGCCTCCCTGCACGTACAAAGAACCCCCCCCCCCCCCCCCAACACACACAAACGCACACTTTTTAACTATCCCATTAAAAAAGCTTTCTTATTTAAGCTTAATTAAGCTCAAAACTGAAGTTGAGTCACTTATATCACATGGGCTGTTTTACTGATGTCCTTACTATGTTTCTGGACCTGGGAACATTACAGTTACATTGGTGTCTATGGAGGCTCAGAGAGCGCTCACATTTCATCAAAAATATCTTAATTTATGTTGTGAAGATGAACAAAGGTCTTACATGTTTGGAACGATATGAGGGTGAGTAATTAATGATATCATTTTTATTTGGGGGTGAACTAACCCTTTAAGCTATTCCAGAATCAGCCATTACATAGTGCAGTGAGGCCTGACCTCTGCAGGTAGAAGGTACTCACTGCACTTATAGAACTTATATTAGAAAGAATAAATTAAATTAAATTAATTAAATTCAATTAATCAACAGATTCACTAACTTGGAGTTTAGGACTGGTATTTTAAAAACCCTATCATTACCACAAAAGCTTTTACGTGCAAAACATGAAAGCAGACAAAATTTTTACATGTTATGTTAGGTACAAATTGTTACATTTTTGGACCATATGTGACAATGTTTCAGTGGCCTATGAATGCACTTCTGCAGTTGGATAATGATACTGTAAAGCATCTCGGTAATGTGTAGTTTCCTCTCAGCTGTGTTAAAACGTCCTGTTGTTGATTCTATTTAACGAGAGTCTGTAGATCTGTAGATCGTCATCTTATTAGTTTAATATTATTGGTGACTGTTATTGAGATGTCACGTTGCATGATTTGTGTTTCAGCTTCATGGGAAAATTCCTGAGTATGCAAAGACATCTCACTGCAAAACACACTAAAGTTATGCATGTGTATAATTGCTACCTTTGTTTGAAACTTGGATGGCTTCGCTGGTAACAGGTTCTTCAGTATGGCTGCTGGGTGAATTTAAATTGTTCGGTGCCTGGTGAGAGATTTATGACGCTGCATCACAGTAATAAGTACGAGAAAGACTTCAGCCTTCATTAGCCGAATGATAGCAGACAGATTTATTTTTCTTGCCTCTGGGACATTTTGACCAGTGATGAAAAAAGCAATAGACGGTAAAGACATTTGAGAGATAATTTGACAATTTTCCCATGCACAGATCTAGACGGCCCTGAAGAACAGAATTTTTCAAAGCCCTCCCAATCACCCACATTAAATGCCATTCCCTTGCTTTATTTATTCATTTTTGTAAGGATCTTCAAGAATGCAACGAGAGTCAAAAAAAAATATCTTATTTTTTTATATGAAGCCTATATTTTACAGTTTTTCTCAGTCACTTTGGTGCATTTCTCAAATCAGAAACGTGTACAACCTCCACATCATCTATTCATTTATACACATCATAAAACCAGTTTCTCATTCTTTTGAACAAGTTGTGATTGCTTTTGTACATTCATGCAATTGATTATGTATATTTATCTGCGGTTTCCTATAATCATTTGCTAATGTCATGTCGCTCAAAATGTATTATATAGTTTTCTGTGCAACAGTCTCACCCCTCAAAACATCTAATCTTTAGTTCATCGTATAAGTCATTAAATGCAAAATGGTTAATCTAGTTTACCATAAACTGCCAAGCACACTTTTTATTTTTTATTTTACAAATTATTAGACCTTTTGTCAATTTGGCATGAATTATGCAAGTAAATCTTGACTTATGAAGAGAATGTAGATGATAAACCTTATGGCATACATAAGCATATGGCATACTGTTCAATACAGTAGTTTACATCATCCCTCCAGAGTACACTGTTATATTGACAACATGACTAAACAATTTTACTGTCTTATCCATAAACTATGACACAAGGACTTGTCATTCTGATGGCACTGACATGTTCATCGACAGATATTTATTTTTGAGAGATGAACTAAGGATTTTGAGCAAGAGTCTGGCTTTTGCAGGTAATCCATGGTGCTTTGCTATTTGTACGAGTTGTTTTGAGAAATGCACTTACTGTTTTGCAAATCTCAAGGATGATTCGAGAAATGTACCAAAGCAACTGAGAAAAACTGTAAAGCAGTGCTTACCAAACAGGGCTACAGTTTAAAAATGAATCACCGTTAAATGTCCACTGCCTGCTAAATGACATCCAGTCTTAAGTTAAAAGGAACACATTTCTGGTTTAGTACAAAACCTTGCAATAGTTCTCACTGAGACTGAGATACAATAAAACAGATCAGATAAGTGATGTCTTCACGCGGCTTGGCAATCAGCTGAGAATGCAAAGTATGTCTACTATGTACCTCTTGCACTTAGTTGTTTGCCTGGAGCTCTTTTAGTCTACGGGGGAAGCTAAGAGACAATCAAATACCAAATTCATAGTCACCAGGGCTACAATTCCATCCTGCATTGTTAAAAACACGTAACCCTGAGAATAAAGGGTCTGTTTAGTGGAAGGAAAATGTATGCTCATTTTCATTAAGGCTCTCTCTTACCCCTGTGGCACACAGACTGTCAGACAGGACAGGAAGTGAAGGGACTCCACTGGACTGGTCTGGGGATGAAGTAGGAAGAATTTCTGCAGACAAGGAATGTCTCGTCCTCCACATGACCTTTAGAGGTCAGAATATTCTCTGTATCTCTCTTAAAAAAAAAAAAAAATAATAATAATAACTGTGCTACTTTAACTCACTTCCCAGAATCCAGGACTGAGTATCATCTGTTGTTACTAGTTTGTTTGAAGCTACACTATTACCATGCATTTGTCTTTTTTTCTTCAGCTTTTTCCAGGGGCGCTGCACAAGATCCCGGGCCCTATGCATAGGCAGTCCTAATGCACCCCCCCTTGAAAATATATATTCCAGACTTTTCAAGGGCCCTCTCTTCCTTTGGGGCCCTGGTAATCAGTACTGGTTTTACCCCCAGTCCGATGCCCCTGGCCTTTTCTGTTGTTACAGGGTAAAACTGACCAAATACAACAAATATGTACTGATATATAATAACAATTATATTGGATAAAAGTCTTATTTGAAAGGAAAATACGTGGTTAATTTTGAAAGTCAGGTCCATTATTTTTATGTTTTTGAAAGAAACCTCGTCTTATGCTCATCAATGCTACATTTATTTGATAAAAAATACAGCAAAAAGTGTTATATTGTGTAATATTATTATAGGATAAAATAACTGTTCTCAATTTTAAAATGTTATTTATTCCATTTATTCCACATATGACAATCTATTATTATTTATCATAAATGTTGCTTAGCTGAAACATTTACAAATATTTTTTTTTTTTACATGACTGAGATCTAAAACATTAAAAACAGCTAAATAAACGGTTGAATTCCCTCGCTAGAAACACCTGAAACTGACCATTTACCTTCAAGTCAGACCTTTTAAAAGTCACGGCATCCTCAAAAGAAAAAGGAAAAAGAAAAGACACTGTGCTTTGTGATATAAATTATTTATTTACATTACAGAAAAAGGACCCCATCAAGACAAACAAATTAACTATTGGAAATATTACCCATACATAACCAAATAACAGGACTTGTCCTATCACGGCGTCCTAAAATTCTCTGTTTTTTGTGTCCTGTGCCACAGGTGCAAGGCATCGTGTGTAGAACCCATCATCCTCCATTATATCTGCACCGTCGTCCTCCGTCCCTCTGTCCCATCATCCAGCAGAATGCAGTGTCTCTATGGGGACGGAGAGCCAGTTTCTTCTTTTCTGTCCTCTGTCCAAACTACATTTCCCATGATTCTCTGCTCACGGGCTCAAATGAGGCGGGTGGAGGCGCGCAGGGTGTTTTCAGAGTTGTAGTGCATTGTGGTCTGCTTCTGTCGGTTGATTCTGTTGGTCCGTGGGCACTTCCTGCAGAGGAAGGAAGCGAAAAGGACATCCTTATCATACATGTAACTTACCTACACCAGGCAGCTCTACGTTATTTCTAGTCAAACAATGCCTGGAAGGAAAAAACTCATATTTCAGAGCTTAAAAAAAAGCCCTTGTTATAAAAATAGCTTCTTATTTAGAGTTTGGAGAGTGGAAGTTTTAAAGGAATGTTCCATGCATTCTTCTGCATCAGTATTCATCACAGTTTTCCACTGATATGACTTGAAACCGCACAACAGCTCACAGACTCTAAAGGGCTGTTTCCTTTACTGAGAAGAGAATAAATAAACAAATACTGACAATGAAGCTTGCTTAACAATGATTCCTTATGTATATATTCTTGGCCCATACAAATTTATTCTGACAAATACTTTTTGACTGGAGTCTTCAAGTAATGTTATTATGATTTTATTCATAACATCTTGTAACAAAAGCACTATCCATTAGTTTGGGTGTAATATATTTGAGTGCCACTAGCGACACCAAATGGAAAAGCAATCTGTGAAAACAATATTTGCTCAACCAAT